>NW_027395952.1:0-296052 GCF_047715735.1 Aspergillus multicolor | reverse complement strand
CTTGATGTGCTTGATGTGCTTGATGTGCTTGATGTGCTTGATGTCCTTGATGTATAGATGTATAGATGTACATTTTGGCCGTTGACTAGCTGGATTATCCGGGTTTTCCAGTCTCTGCACTCTTTTCCGTACTTATGCACAGATCTCCAACTCCACACAACCTCGGATCTATAAATTCAATCGGTACTCATGCTCGTCCTCTTGCCGAAGCATGCACTCCGCACTTCTCCCCGGCTGTTTTACGTCGGCGATCAGGCAACATTGTCCACGGCCTGACTCAAGCACCCTTCCTGCTTTGGCAAGTATCGACCGACGAGACGGGAGGTGATAGCGCTATGATGCCATCTGCAGAGATTCCCCACGGGGCTCGTCTAGATATATATATGAGGTCTATGTTCGTGTAGAGAGATATATCCAACACCAAGACATAGCATTCGATTCTGTTACAACTGGTCTACAACAATGCTTTACCGACTACGCGATTTCATCTTTGCGACGCTGGCTGTCCAGTCTGTTGCAGAAGCCCAATTCGTCGCCGCCGCGAGTGCTGAACCCCAGCCACCCCAGCTGTCATACCTTTACACAGCATATGTGTACTGCAAGGGCACTCTCATGAACGAGGACGGTCCCAAGGGTACTCGTCGGGCAATACCAATTGTCGGAGGCAACTTTACTGGTCCCCGGCTGTCTGGTGTGTAGACCTACCTATCAAAGCCAAGCTCTATCTGGTTGGACCATAGCCGGGTAGAACTAACGAACCACCCGCTGCGACAGGTACGATCCTGGACGTCGGCGCAGACTGGGGCACCCTCGATCCCAAAACCGGGGTGTTCTCCGCCGACACACGGTATAACCTGCGGACAGACGACGGCGCGGACATCTTCATCCAGACGTCAGGGCCGAAAGCTCCCTCGGGAAATCTGCATCTCCGGCTGGTGTTCGAAACGGGCCATCCGGACTATTACTGGTTGAATAATGTGCTGGGTGAGTTACTCCGTATATAAGCCGAGTGGCGATATAGGGGTTGGATTGTTAAGGTTATTAATCCGGGGTATCTAGCGATCGGGGAGTTGACCAACGTCGAGCGCGGGAACGATTCCTCGGTGCTGAAGATCGATGCATGGAATGTAAGTTGTCATGTGTCTCAAACAATTGATCTGTAATGACGAGTGCTGGCCCAGTTTGCGTCGGACTGGAACCGGACGGTGTTTGCATAGACAGTGGCACAGGAGAGAGAAAGATTGATAATCGCGGCGGTCTCGGCCACACGTGACTTTGCAGTTTTTGCAGCAGGAGAAAGTTCGGGGCCCATGAACCGCACCGCTGCTTAGAGATCAAGAATCAAACAGGCCCTTCGCTTCCACCGCGTGCTTCTTATCTGATCTTCGTCCAGAAGACTCTTCTTCTTAGCTAATCCCGATCGTCCAGCCCTCTTTTGCTGTCGTCGTGCCTTGTCCCCACCTGTTGCCCCTCGAGCCTAATTAAAAGCCCCCCTCCTTCCCTTCTTTCTCTTGCAATCCCATTCTACAACCGCCAATCTGTTTTCCTCAGCCTTTCGTCGGTTTCCATTCTCTTCTACCCTTGGTTCCTCCATAGGATTTACTGCTGCCGCCGTCTCGTTCTACCGTCAGAACACTCCCGCTGCTCCGTCCGTCCTATCAAACTCGTTCACGACGCCCCTGCGCGTCAATTCAACCTCCAGAATGGTTCACACCAAAGTAGTCAGTATGTATACCCTCAATTGATGCTGTCATGCATACAGTATGCAGTTTCCAGGAGAAGAGGTGGCTAACCCCTCGCAGTCATCGGCTCTGGCCCCGCCGCTCACACCGCCGCCATCTACCTCTCGCGGGCGGAACTCAAGCCTGTCCTCTACGAGGGTATGCTCGCCAATGGCACCGCCGCCGGTGGCCAGCTCACCACCACCACCGATGTCGAGAACTTCCCCGGTTTCCCCGAAGGAATTAACGGATCAGAGCTGATGGACGCCATGCGCAAACAATCCATCCGCTTCGGAACCGAGGTCATCACCGAGACCATCTCCCGCGTCGACCTCTCCCAGAAGCCCTTCAAGCTGTGGACCGAGTGGAACGACGGCCCCGACAACGAGCCCGCCCACACTGCTGACGCTGTTATCATTGCTACCGGTGCCAATGCCCGCCGCCTCAACCTCCCCGGTGAGGATGTCTATTGGCAGAACGGTATCAGCGCCTGCGCTGTCTGCGACGGTGCTGTCCCCATCTTCCGCAACAAGCCCCTCTTCGTCATTGGTGGTGGTGACTCCGCCGCTGAGGAGGCCATGTTCCTCACCAAGTACGGTAGCAGCGTTACCGTCCTTGTCCGCCGTGACAAGCTCCGTGCCTCCAAGGCCATGGCCACCCGCCTCCTGGCCAACCCCAAGGTCACCGTCCGCTTCAACTCCGTCGCTACCGAGGTTATCGGTGAGAAGAAGCCCAACGGCCTGATGACCCACCTTAAGGTCAAGAACGTCAGCACCGGCGAGGAGGAGACTCTCGAGGCCAACGGTCTTTTCTACGCCGTCGGTCACGACCCCGCCACTGCCCTCGTCAAGGGCCAGCTCAAGCTCGACGAGGATGGATACATCGCCACCACCCCCGGCACCAGCTTCACCAGCGTCGAGGGTGTCTTCGCTTGCGGTGACGTCCAGGACAAGCGCTACCGCCAGGCCATCACCAGTGCCGGCTCCGGTTGTATTGCTGGCCTCGAGGCCGAGCGCTACATCGGCGAGAACGAGACCGTCGAGGACATCCCCCCTCCTCACGCCAACCCCGCTCTGTAAATACTCCCTACCTCCACATTTTCCTCTCGTCTCGACCTCGACCGTCCCTCACTTCACCTGACAGATGAGGCTTCTGCACCTCATCTTCACCATCATATCCACCTTCTAGACGGCTCTTTCCATGTCATGATATGTTACTAGACTTCAGCGTTTTCACATCTTGCTTCATTTTCAGCTCCGGTTGGTTGATTCTTTCGAGTCGGTGGCTTCATTACATTGCTTTTTGGTATGAATAGATTAGACCGTGATAGAATAATCTGCCAGGGTTTGTTCCAGGTACATCGCTCTTCTTTCTCATTAAAGTTCAGTTGTGATTCTGTAGTGAATCTTGTAGTGTAATAATAAGGCTGGTCTTAAGGACCTGACCGCGTACGGATATCTAGCGAAACTAGACTACATTAAATCTAAATGCTCTCCTCAACCGCCCCCAAAGATAGAAATGCTGGCTGTATGACACGCCCCTTAGCAAACTACCCTCCTATCCGCTATCGAGAATTATTGAAGCGTTGCGGGCCACCCGGATACGTCGATGACCACCCGTTCGGTTGACCCCGAGCACCCATAGAAGACGAGAACATACTCGGCACCGACATCGGCGCAGGCGATGAGATAGTCGGTGCACGGGCCGGCCCTGATCTCGGGCCATTGAGGTTCCCACTCCCAAGCGGAATCAAGTTCGGATTCGACTTCGAGTTCGAGTTCGGGATCGTCTTGTGCAGCTCGTTTGTCAGTTGTGAACTGGCGGAGGAGATTGGTGCTGCGCGGCGTGGTTCTGGGTTGGGAGGGTTCGGGTTTCGAATCAAATTCGGTCTATACCCATTTGCATTTTGCGTGTGGCCTGAGGGCATTGATGTCGAGCGGCCTATCCCTGTGCCAGGGATATGAACGTATGGACTTGGGCCACGATTTGCGTTCTTATTGTACCCGTTCCCGTTCGCATTCTGTGTGCTGACAGAGGGCATGGATGGCGACCGCCCTATCCCCGCAGAAGCCGCATTCGCAATTGGATTTGAGTTTGGACCCGAGATTGCATTCCTATTGAACCCGTTGGCATTCTGCGTGCTAGCAGAAGGCATTGATGGCGAGCGGCTGATCCCTGTCCCAAGAGCATTTGGATTCGCAAGTGGATTGGGAAACTGAGCTGCATTTTTATGTAAACCGTTCGCATTTTGCGTGCTAGCGGAGGGCATTTGCGATCTGGGACCCATCCCCGGTCTAGGATTACTCGATGCCAAAACCGCATTTGGACTCCGATACCCGTTCGCATTCTGCATGTTAGCAGGACGCGTTGGAGCCTCAAGCGTCCCGGGCGATCGAACATTCGAATTCGAATTTGGAAGCGAATCCCTAGATGCTTGCAGTGTGCTAGCAGAGGGCACCACCACTGCGAGGTTAGCTCTCGATGGAGGAATATGCGAGCTCGGAGTCGGTCTCGGATTTGAGCGGGTGTTTGCGTTTGTGTGTACATTCGAATTCGCATTCGTATCTGTTTCTGTATTCCTAAATCCCATCATCATCCACGGCCGAGAGATATTTGGGTTCCAGTTCTTTTTTGGATTCGAGTTCATGTGCCCGTTCGCTTTCAGCGGGTTGATGGACTGCATTGGTGTTGTAAGGCTCGTCCTTGTAGTAGAGGTCTTCGGATTCGGGTTCGGATTTGCATTTGGTGTTTGGGATGCGGTTGCGATTCCATTCGCATGCGAAGACAAATTTGTGAGCTGCGTGCTATTCCCGGCCGATCCAGATGGCAGCCCTGACGGACGAGGAGCCGAAGGAGCAGCAGCAGCAGGCGTGGATGCCCCAGTCAGTCCAGATGTATTAGTCTGGGAAGGGGCAGCAGCAGCAGTGCTAGATACTCCAACTGATCCAACCGATGTGCCAGGCTGAGGAGGAGGAGCAGCAGCAGTACTAGGTGCACCAACTGGTCCGGTCGATGTGACAGGCTGAGGAGGAGGAGCAGCAGCAGCAGTGTTAGGTACCCCAACTGGTCCGGTCGATGTGACAGGCTGAGGAGGAGCAGTAGCAGTAGTGTTAGGTACCCCGGCTAGTCCGTTCGATGTGCTAGACTGAGGAGCAGCAGCAGCAGCAGTACTAGGGATTCCAGCTAATCCAGTCGATGTGCCAGACTGAGGAGGAACGGGAGCAGTAGCGGGAGGAGGTACCCCAGCTAAACCTGAAGATAGCACAGGTTGACTAGAAGCAGCAGGAGCAACAGCAGGAGTAGCCCCCGTTGCAGAAGCAGACACCGGAACAAACGCCTTGTTCGTCGAGTCAAGCCTTTTCCTCGGCGGCTCCCCAAACTCCTCCGCAACCCACTTATGAAACGGATTCGCCTGTCGCCAGCGCCTCTTCGCAGCCACCATTTTCTTCTCCCACTCCGCGTTATCCCGCTTCCACTTGTCCGCGATCTCCGCGCTCGTCTGACGATTGACTTCCGCCTGCTCGAGGTACGGGCGTTTCACGTCTTCCGGTGCCTGCCGCCACATCTGACCCAGCACGGCGCGTACGGTATCTCGGGGCGCCTTTGCATTCGGGTCGTTCATTTTGGCTTGGTGCTCGGCGTCGCAGTCGTCGCGGGCTTTTTGTGCCCAGTCTTTCTGGTACAGGATGAAGGGGTTTATGCCGACGCGGCCGGGGCGCTGAACCGGTTCGCCGACTTGACATATGGCGGCTGTTTTCATGGCTTGGTCGTAGGCGTCTCGGCAGATGGAGGCGAAAGATTGTTCTGCTGGATTTGCGGGGTGGGCTTGTTGTTGAGGCGGGATTTCGGGGGTGTTCAGGTCTATGTCTAATGGGATGTGTGGGGTGGTGATAGGAGTTCCATTGGAACTAGCTGAGTTCGCGGTTTTGCCCTTTTCTGGAACGAGAGGGGTTGGGACTGAGATAGGGCCTAGGATTGAGTCGATGACTTCGGATGCGGCTCGGAGTCCTGAGATGTATGCGCCATGAACTGTCGCTGGATGGGTGCCGCAGGTGGCCTCGCCAGCGAAGTGCAGATTGCCGACTGGTTTGGCCATGAGATCATAATCACCTGGAAGTGCCTCCGCGGCAACATAGGAGTAGGTGCCTCTCGTATACTTGTCGCTAGCCCAGCGGGTGATGATGGTCTCTACAGGGTCGGGAACGGCCGTTTGCTTAAAGACGTTACGTAGCTGGCTCATGACTTCAGCAATGATTTCAGCATCAGGAGTGCGCTCTGCCTGATGCGCGGCATCACCGGCCATGAGACCAATCAGGACTGGAAGTCCTGTAGTCTTTATGCAGTTCCAAAAGAGGTAGAAGCGGCCTCGATTGGCAGCGTAGTCCTCTTGAACCATGCTATCTCTGTTTGTAGGTTCGCGTAGAAGGCCAAACATGTCCCTTTCGGCGTCCCAAAAGGGCTTGTCGAAGACCAATATAACCTTGTTCATCACTCCAAAACCGAGGCGATCGATAGCTCCCCATTTCCATTCAGGAAGTGGTGGGGAGAACTGGACGTTGTGGTGCTGCAAAGTCCCAAGGGACCCAGTGTAAACCACCATATCCGCCGCAATGGAATCACCGTCTTCGCAATGTACCACCGTTTTGTGCTTGCTCGAACCCGAGCCATCATAGGTAATCCGCGAGACATTTTTGTTCGTTCGAACATCGAGTTTTGAAGGATACGACCATAGCCCGAACGGAACCCGTTGATATCCTCCAATGACTTGTGAATGCTCTCCTTCGAACTCATTTCCCATATCCTGGTCCCACCCGGAAAGACTGAGGTTGTTGATGTTGGTAGCGTTCGCGTACTCCAGATTCGCAAAATGCCAGTTCATCAACCGCAAATCCTTGGGAGTCAAAGGTAGCATGCGTTCATACTGACGAACGCCCTCGTCCATCGTTCTGCCTAATGTCTGATACTTCGACGCCTTAGCAATTGGTCCTAGATCCAGTTTCGGATCTGCTGAGGTTCCTTCCTTGAGCTTCCATCCCATAGCTTCGCATGCGAGGGTAGCTGGGTTCTCTTCCGCCTCATCAACGTCCGCTATTGGAACAGCGGCCGTTTTGAGATCTGCAGTTTTGTGACCTACACCGCGGCGAATGCGCTTCGCCGGAAACAATAGACCGATGGTGCCAGCTCTTCGTGCCTCCTCATACTGCCTCACTGTTACCCCGTCGCTTGCCGTCATGTCGCGCCCCGAGTCGATATAATCGCGCTCACCCTGCGCCGTGGGTACAATCACGGACTTGTATCGGTAATCCCCAGAGCGATCAAGAACTTCATTGTATAGTCTTTCGGCTGTCGCGTCTCGCACTTCGTCCACCGGAGTTCCATCTATATCGTAGATTGTAGAGATATCACGCAGCAAATGGTAAGGAAGGGCCAGTTGGCCTCGGATGATCTGATCTAATGGGTTCCCGCGGTCGAACCCGACAATAATTTGAGCACCCATCTCAACTTTTGGAGTAAGTCCCGGTGGTAATGTCGACGACTTGCTTTGTAAAGGATGTGAGTATATCCGCCCGCCGATCCTTCGCCTACCCTCCAGCACAACAACACGCGGAGTTGTAGACTTGTCGTGGAAGTGCTTGAAGAACCCTTCCAGCTGCCGGGCACAGCCAAGGCCCGCCATTCCTGCCCCAATGACAACAATCACAGGACTTTCACTCCGGCGACCCATTTTCGGGGGCACTGGAGTCTCAGGGATCTCGAGACAACCGAAGTTGATGTATCCGTTGCGTACAAGCCATTCATAGGCAAAGGAAGCAAGGTTCATCCATCGGTAGTCTTTAGCACATCCCAAGGCCTCTTCTCTGCTCACACTAACCATGGGATTGCAGGTCCAAAGCCGAAGAATGCCGTTTCGGATGTTGAGGTAGACGGTGACATGGAGGTGGCACAAGTAATCCTGCAACGCTTCTTGCTCTTTCTGATGAAGGGCGTAAGGATTGAGCCTCGACGCATACGCTGCCGCCACACACTGCTGGGCATATATTGCGGTCGGAAGGCGTGACGGGATGGAAGAACGAGGACGAAACTTGGTCTGGTCTGGCGTATCGGCTCTCATAGAGCTTACTGACGTAGCGGACGACGTGAAGTTTACGACCGTCGACGGCGTGCTGGACTTTCCATTGCTGGAGGTAGACGGAAAAGAAGTAGAGGTAGAATCGTTCGGCGTGTTCCCGCTCGTCTCTGTAGTTAGGTCAAAGGTCATGTAGTCAATGTTTACGTTTCCAGAATCATTCCCATTAGAGATGATACCAGATCCCAGCGTGCCGGGGCCGGTGCCGGCGCCAACGGCATCGTTCTGTGTCGGATGTGAGTTTGATGCCTCGTGCTGCTGTACTCCATTCGGCTGTTGAGGTTGTTTCGCAGGAGGTTCGCTACTATGAACGATGACACTCGAGGGAATATATGGACGGATTGTCTCTGTCTGAGACGAGAAGCTTCCTGCGGCACGTACCGCCAGGACAGGAGGAACTTCCATCATTGTCAGGAGTCGAGCTGTGAATCGACCGATGACGATCAAGTCCGACTTCGTCCTAAATTATCGCGAATACCATTCCAGCTATGAGTAAAAGCATAGAATGTGATCCCCATCCATTATTACGACGGTTCTTGGTGTAGATATCAGACATGAACATAGCCATCCATGGTGGGCCCACTCTGCATACGAAATTTGTGTGGTCGGGAAGGAGAGGCTGCGAGCACAGGGGGTCAGATGCTTATGATGGAAACCTGAAACCGACGTTAGAATGATACAGAAGATACAGAAAGAGATAATGTTCGATTATATGGATGACTGAGTATATGAGGGCAGGGCTGGCTGGACTGACCGTACAGGTAGCGTAGTGGGTTCGCAGCGCAGAGCCACCCTTGCAATTTGCACCACTCGGGGCGGAAGCAACAGGACGTATTTCCGATAGAATTCAAGACCGGTGGAAACAGATCAAAACTAAAGGAATGACAAGGTGCATTTGAGTGGCTTGACCAGGCCAGCTTGTCCCCGGAGGACGATGGATGGGGAGAGCAAGTCAATCAAGCCTCGCAGTCTCCCTCTCGACAGGCAGGAAAGGCTCTTGGCGTTCCTCGCCAGATGTGGCAATCCCCACCACTCACAGCACTTGATCTCTACACCCTGTTCTACAGTGATGTTTTGTTTATTCGAAATATTCACAGCACACAATTTCACTTAAAGCTGTCTATTTTCATCATCATACCAACTAGGAGGCTATACAAGACGTTACACATATCCAATACTATATCGACATAGATACTCAAGCGGATTCGGATCGCTGCACCAGGCAGTATAGGATTCAAGACCTATCCCCGTCGCACATGCGAATGCAGAGTGTATGTGTCGCTGTCAGGCCCATCTCCGTCCCGAAATACGTCCGACTCGTTGTCCGTGAACTCGTCCCGATATGGTGACTTTGACCGCCGAGTAGAGAGATCATCATCGT
This sequence comes from Aspergillus multicolor, assembly GCF_047715735.1. NCBI lineage: Eukaryota > Fungi > Ascomycota > Eurotiomycetes > Eurotiales > Aspergillaceae > Aspergillus > Aspergillus multicolor. The sequence continues at coordinate 286,823 of NW_027395952.1, read as the reverse complement.
CGATATTTAGGTCGACATTGTCATCGTCAAAGTCATTGAACCCGATACGTTCTTCCTCGTCTCGCGCAAGTGTAGTCGCTGCGGCGTTGACAGCGGGATCATCCGAAAACGATCGGTGGGGACGGTGAGCGGCGTGGTCAGCCTCGAGTGAGTGTCGGATATCGTCTCTTTCTCTTTCTTCTAATTCTTTGGCACGGGCCAGAGTTCTAACGACAAGTCAGCACTGATTAAAAGACATGTGGGTGATGCTTCTTACCTTCTATAGATATACCACCCAGTAAAGATACCAACAGCAACGGAAATGATAATGCTGGAAATGTTTACAAGCTTCGAGCCTAAACTCATTTCTTCCCCCTTCTCGTACAGTATACGCAGTCTACTACCGATGAAAGCAGGAACAAGCAGTTTGGGCGAGATGATAGCGGTGGCAAGGCCATACATCAAGGGTTGCACTGTGGGGAAGGTAGAGATCGCGCCATTGCATATGGAGTAGGGCAATGGACACAGACGAATCATGCAAAGCAACTTGAGGCCGTCATACTTCAACGTCAGCGCAAGGGCCGCAAACCGCTTGTCGCGCTCGACGAGTCGATGCACAAATTTGGAGAGGACTGTTCGCGATGCAATGAAAGAACACATGGAGCCTAGTATTGTAGCTGATGCATAGAGAAGCCAGCTATCGCCGCCATTGGTTAGTCAGTGACAACACGGAAGTAAGATCGACTTACCCTTTCCATACGCCGAATATATAGCCAGAAACTGTGCCGAACGTCGACCACCCGACCAATGGAGGGAAAGATACAAAGAATACTCCTAGCCACATCAAAATGAAGACCGGAACCGAGTGCTCCCATTTCTCAGCAACGGGCCCAAGCCATTGGAATACCCTCCCTGTGATATACAGGAAGCCGAAGCCGAGGACGTTGAGACCGATCACAGCCAGAACGCTGCCGACTTTCTGCCAGAAGGTCATCTTTCGCCATGTTGCTATGATGCGCTCGTTCAGTACATTTATCCGAGCCATAATCCCTTGTTTGGGCGCGGGAGGTGACCTCCGGGTAGCGAAGCCGTTGTTGTTCCGGGTGTCAGCTGCAGGTTGGCTCCATAATGGGCGAGCGCCGTTCGCCGGAGATGGTGTTCGAGATGAAGCAGTTGAGACAGAGAGAGCCCGCGCGGTAGAGGCGTAGTCTGCGGGCATGTTGAGAGATTATGAGCAATATAGCGTTCGGCCTGGAGCTTGGAGATCTGCGGGCGGGTCGGCGATAAAGGCCGACTGCGTCACTGGTGGCACTGGCGGTTCTTGACGGTCCAGGAGTCCAGGACGTGTAAACTGGTCGCAAGATGGTGGGAGCAAATGATAGACGAGCGGAGCGTCGTCAATCAAAGAGGGCAAAGTGTAACCCTCGGCGTGAGGAGGAACATGAGTGAATTGAGGACTTGATTGATGATAGGTGGTATCAGCTGAGAATGAGATTCAGGCTGCCTAATCTTGGGTTCTTGGTCACAGAACGCGGGGGATAGTGAGCAGATAATCAAGCGAATTTGCGCAAAGAGCAGAGGAAGGAGAAAGGGAGAATTGTTCGAAATCAATCTGGAGGAAGAAGCTCGAGCGATTGTCGCAGTCTTCCAAATAATGAGACAGGGCGGAGCATCCATTGTCAGTTCGTCACCGATGAGGAGGTTCGAGGCCCCGTCGGTATTACCGTACGCCCGAGGATGGGTCCGCTCGGCGGAGTTAGAAGTGTATTACGGTAATTTACGCATAAGCAGCAACGTTTAGTCTGGAAAGGATATTCTGTACTCCGGATGCTCCTGGTGTGTAATATTCTTGAATCTTGATAGTAACTTGAGATATGCCGTCCAAGGGCCTTGTACCTATATACTCCGAGGGTACCTTGGCCAAGTCCACGATGGAGGCATGCGGCAGATCGACTGGAGCTTGCCGCCAAGGAACGGATAGCAAGGTGGCCTGAGGTTCCAGGCGCAAGTAAATAAAGAACCACGAATGGACAATGAATAACAGTTCTCCGGGATTGAGGGCTTTATATCGTTTTTATAACGGTCGTCGGTTGGTGGTCCAGATCTTTATGCTATTTGACTAGTGCGGTGCCATTCAGCTGCATTATGATTGTTGGGCGGGTCTCAGCCTATCGATCGTCGAGTCCTGACTTTCCCATCTCATCCCATCCCATTCCATCTCCTCCCTCCTGGACTTCTTCTCTCTTCTTCCATCTCTTCAACTCTTGCTTCCTGCTTGTCTGCTGTTGATTGTGCCTCTCTCCTTGCTTCATGTCCTGCAATTTCTAGCTTATCAATGCTTGCTCTTACTGGTCGCTCGTTTTGACCCGATGCGATGTGACCGCAATCTGTCTCCTGTCGCATAACAATCCGTCCACCTTGACAAAACCATCTCCCCTGCACCTTCATCTCGTCTATATATCTCGTGGAACTCAATCTGACCTGCGGACAATGGACTCTGACTTTTGAGATACCTCTCGCCCTCAACCTCTTCTCCCAGCTCGACTACCTTGCGGACTCTTTATCCTCCTTTACCCCACATCTCGCTGACTTCCCCGACTGCCTGATAATCCCGCGCTGCTCCCTTCCTCCCCCTCCTTCGGCTTTATCGACCTTTCCACCACTCTAAGAACCCGACATGGTCTCAGAGGAGCTCCTGGAGGAATGTCTCCAGATCCTCCAGGATAAGGCCCTTGATGAAGAAGACCAGGTGGAGAAGATTGAGGACTTTCTCCGAGAAAAGACCTCGCTATCAGGCACATCGCTCGAAAATGCCGTCCTCGACATCCTCTGGCGCCATCGCAATCGCACATTACCAGACTCCTCTCCGCTGCCGCCGCGTCACACTGTTATCCGCCGCTCCTCTCCTGCTCCTTGGCAGATGGCCCGCTCCTCTACACCCTTGTCACCTCATTCAAACCTAGGAACCAGTCCTGGAAGTACCTCGTGGTTGCAAAACTCCAAAGGAGCACGCCCACCTCTCTCTTCCACTGTATCGCCATTCACCTCGCCTCGCCCATCCCCAAGGCTAGCTCTAGCTCAACCTATCCCGCATTCTCCAAATCTCAACGCATATGAATTCTCGGATCAAAGCCACGTGTCGGACTTCTACGGTGACTTTGGCAGCGATAGCAATGTGGACTGGTTGGTGGCGGATGATGCGATGAGCACAACCTCGTCGCTGGGCGGCTTGAGCATGCACGGCGGTCTCAGCGCAACAGCTGCAGAATTCGTGCCTGATATGAGCCCTCACGATATACTCCGCACTGTGCTCGGCGACAAGCGATCCAACGATGAAATAGAAACTGCTCTAGAAGCGAATGGGTATGACTTAGGGGCAACCATCGCGGCTCTCACCCAAGGAATAGATACAGATGCCGCGTCGAGTTTACAAGACGATAGTCGCGTTGTTGTAGGCAAGTCCATGTCAATGGACCCGCATAAAGGCAACGCTACCCCAGTACACAACCGCAGCCCGGTGGTCTGCAAGTATTGGCTGTCAACGGGCCAGTGCTTGCGGGCGGATTGCCGTTTCAGCCATGATCTGACTAGTCATCTTTGCAAGTAAGTTTTGTAGCAGTATAAATCTTTGATATGGCGGCTAACAAGGCGACTCTAGATACTGGGTAATGGGAAACTGCCTTGCGGGCGATGGATGCCCATTCTCTCATGACCCCTCTGCACTTGTCGCAAATCTGAGTGTGGATGGCAACCCGTCGGGTACGCCCGCCGGCATTGCTTTCCAGGTAGATAATGCACCAGATGCGTTCCCACCTTTGCAGTCGACGCCGGGATCATCCGATCAGTGGGCAGGTCATCTGGGTGGAAAATACCCGGGCTATTTCTATGGCGCCCAGGGAGGCAACAATAAATCGCATTTGGGAGGGAAGCGGACTGGAAGTTTTACGAGTCTATCACGCCCTCACTCGCGTCCCGGAAGCCGACACCAGCATCGAGAACTTAATCCGGCTGCTCTGTCGGTGGACGACCCAGACGCTTTCCCGACGCTCGCTGCCGTTAACTCGAAGAATTCCGGTAAGAAGAATCACGGAAGAAAAAGTCGTGACAACAATACCAGAGACAATGTGCCTGCATCTCTGGCAGATGTAGTTCGTATGTCTCCATCTCCAGTACCAGGGAAGGGCAAGACCTCTTCCAAGCACGGCCAAACCAAGAGTCGCGAGAACAGCGCCGCAGCACAGTCGATACCGGCGCCCCAGCACATCCCATGGCTTGAAACCGGCGCTCGAACAAACCAGCAGTATATTAAGTACCGAACAGAGGCGATCCGCCACGGTACCGTGAGAAACAAGTTTCTCCAAAGGTACGCGTTCTTGAATTGTCGTTTAGATACCAGCTAACCGAATCAGTGCCGCTCAAGCGTGGAACCGAAACGACGCTAGAGCAGCAAAAGCTCTATCTCTACGCGGCCAGGCTGAGAACGAAGCCATGCGCAAATGCCACCGCGAAGCCGCCCGGCAGCTCTACGAAGAGCGCAACAAGCACCTCTTGAGCGCTGGCCTCGACGACGCGTCCGAAGAACTCTACGTCGACCTCCACGGCCTCCACCCCGAAGAAGCCATCGAATACCTTGAGAAAATCCTCCTCAAACACGCCCGCGAAGGCCGACGCATCATCTACGCCATCACCGGTACAGGCCATCACTCGAAGAACGGCAAGGATAAGATTGGTAAAGCAGTCAAGGCGTGGCTCAACGAGTGGAAATACCTGTTCCGGGAGTTCAGCGTGCCTGGCGAGCGAGGCGGGTACGTTGGTGGGATATTGGGTATTGACCCGTCGAGCTATGATAAGGCATTGGCGAAGAGCCTTGAGGAGTCGGAGGCGAATGGTGAGGATGCGGGTCAGCCTGTTTTGACGATGGGTAAGATCCAGCTCCTCAAGCGAGGAGATATAGAAACGCAGCAGTGACAGAATAAGGTTATATACTATATCATTTCGTACAGTGTAGAGATTGTTGTCATGTTTGTCGTGTAAGCGTGGTCAACTATATATATCCTGTGTGTGCCCTATACATATTATCGAACAACGATACAACGATATAGCTAGCATCTAGCCGTAGGGCCAGAACCCAAAATCCCGATAAATAACGGTTTGATTTATTCAGGCTCCTGTCCCTTCCACTCCCCCCTCAAAGCCTCAACATCAACTCCACACTCCTTCGCCTTCTTCACAATCGCCCGCGCTTTCTCCGCAACCGGCACATCAATCATCTTCCCATCAAGCGTCCACGCGCCCCTTCCTTGCACAGCGGCCTTCTCATCTGCGATAACGACCCGAATCGCCCACGTTACCTCGGCCTCGTCGGGCCCGTAGATCCGCTGCACGGTCTCAACCTGCGACGGGTGGATACATTGTTTACCGTTGAACCCCAACCCTCTTCCGCCACGGCATTCTTCCTCCAGGACCGCTGGGGGCTTTCCATCGCCAGATGTGGATTTGTATGTTGTACAGACCAGGTCAATCGTACTCGGTAAATTCGCAGCCCGCGCAGCAGTTGCAATAGCCGAGCGCGCGAAAATGAACTCTGTTAGACTTGGTGTGCGCGTGAGACTGAGGTCCAGCGCGAAGTCCTCGGCCGCAAAGATGAGACCCTGCAGGAGGCCTGGTGTCGCGGCTGTGATTGCCGTTAGGTTCGTGAGAGATTTCGCGGATTCAATGAGGGCCAGCAGCGAGATGGGCGTCTTTGTGACGGGGAGTCCGGCTGCTGAGCGTTGAGCCAATGTGTGGCTTATTACGTCGTGTACGAAGGTTAGGTCTGAGGGGGCGTTCACTTTGGGGAGGACGATTGTGGAGAGGTTGGGAGATTGGAGCTGGTCATGTATTAGTCTGGAGGCCTGGATACGGCTATTCCGTAGGGTATGGGCGGGTGGAGGTATAGAAGGGGAAAGGGGGGAACGCACAACTTCCGTCAAATCCGCCAGGGCAAGACCGCTATCAACCGAATTGATGCGCACCGCGCGCTCGCGGATCCCCGACGGCGCGGGCTCATCGAGCGCTCTCCGCACGAGCGACCGCGCTTCGGCTTTCTTGTGCGGGGTGACGCTGTCTTCGAGGTCGTAGGCGACGCAGTCGGCTGTGAGTGAGCGGGATTTGTCGATGAAGCGTTGCGAGGAGCCCGGGACTGGAGTGGTTGGTTAGCTTGCTGCATCTTTCTGTTCTGTATCTTCCCCGGCTTGTGGAACGGATGCGGGGAGAGCTGCCTGTGACGTACTGTAGAGGAGGGCACGGCGGAGGGTGTTTCTGGCTGCCATTGTGAATTGCTGGCTCTATCTCAGTCAATGGCCTCTCCGTGTGAGTCTTGAGTTAGTTGATTCAAAATTGGAAGACGAATAGATGGAGAAGAGATGGAGGTATATCCTCGGCCATGAGCGGAGATAGGAGAGGAGCATAAAGCCTTCTCCGGGGACGACCGATTCGTGCATGCGAGGTTATCCGGGTGCCTCAACTGTCAACCGTTCTTGACGTAGGCAGTATAGTTTAAGCTCATAACCCGACAGATCCTCTCATTTAGCTCGGAGAATTTAAGATAAAACACCCGACATGCTCCGTTTCAGTTCTATCCAGGGCGCCCACACCATGACGCGGCATGATATTCTGCCACCACCGACCGCCCTGTAAAGACACGCAACGCATCGCCCTCATACAAGCATCTCACTCAGACCAACAACAAGGGTGCAAGTTGACCTTGCCACAACCGCAGTACTCTCTATCTTCTACCGTCGACCTGCAAGCTCCAAGCTGGGTCTACCGCCACAATGGAACAACAACCCCTCAACCCAAACCCAAACCCAGCCCCCCAACAAGGCGACCTAAACTGGCGCCTCTCCGCACACCCCATCACCCTCCTCACCTTTCTAGGGATCCGGCTGGGCGCACTGCTGATGTATCTCTTCGGCGTGCTATTTATCGATAACTTGTACGTCCGCTTACCCTTTCGTCCCAAAATCCCCCCATACACCCCCCTTAATCAACCATTTAAACCAAATAATAACAAATATACCCTAGCATCCTCGTCTTCATCCTAACCCTCCTCCTCCTCTCCGCAGACTTCTACTACCTGAAAAACATCGCGGGCAGAAGACTAGTTGGACTCCGCTGGTGGAACGAAGTCAACACGACCTCCGGCGACTCCCACTGGGTCTTTGAATCCGCGGACCCCAATACGCGCACCATCACCGCGACAGATAAGCGCTTCTTCTGGCTGAGTCTGTATGTGGCGCCGGCGCTGTGGATTGGTCTTGGGATTCTGGCTATTGTGCGGCTGAATAGTGTTATTTGGTTGAGTTTGATTGGTACGTTGCCCATCTTCTACTTCTGCTTTCGAATTTGGGCTATATGGAGTTGTTTTTTGATGGACGTGTGCTAATAGGTGTGTCCATAGCAATTGCGCTCGTCCTGACAATCACAAATACGACTGCGTTTTCGCGCTGCGACCGCTTTAGCCAGGCATCGACGTATGCGAATAGTGCGTTTGGGGGCGCGATTGTGTCGAATCTTGCGGGGGGACTGGTGGGGAGGTTGTTTCGCTAGATCGGGCTGTTCTTTCTTGTATTACCGGGAAAAGATGGAGTATACGGAGCATACCGTGTCTTTGTGCTTGTTCGGAGACTATGGCTCAATGTTGTTAGGCCACTCCCTTTATTTTTTCTGGAATACAACACAGTTACAAATACCGTGGGTTGTTACACCGGATGTATTCTAGGCTTGGCTTCAGCAAGTTGAGTTGTCTGTATTCATGTCTCTTTGCGGCTAACAAGCCAACATGCCTTCCATCAGATAGGGCTGGGTAGCGACTAGAGAACCGGCGGATCTGAGCGGGGACTGATGGGGCCAAAAGGTGAGTTCAAATCGTTTCCCAGGAACTGATCAGGATTACCGCAGCTAAAGCTCTAGGTCTAGGTACGAAATTGGCCATTCTGGCCACCCGAGAACAAAAAAACACAAAGACCTCCCCCTAAACAGCGATGTATACTCTGCAAAACACAAATAGCCAAACAGAGGCGAAAGACAATCTACCACCCATCTACCTAGTGAGGTATATATGGAAACAACAGATCCGCCCCGTATATGTGCGCTCGAAAGACAAAACAACGCTATGGACCAAAGAACGGACGCATGAACTCTTCCAGTCCAGCCACCCACTCCTGCATCGACAGCTGTGCCTCTTCAGTAACAGCGGCAAATCGTTCTAGTGAGTTGACACAGTTGTCCTCCTGAGGCAATGCTACACTTTTCTCGGGATCCGGAGTCGCAGCGAGCGCGCTCCCTTGACGGATCATTGCGCGCCAAGCATCCCGGCATTCTGGCGGGACAATGAGCGCGCCTTCCAAATCCTCCGATCTTTGCGGTGACTGTGAACTTGAATTTTGCGAGGAACCGGGGAACGACTGCGGCGACGAATACAGTGATTCAGACGACGACACGGCAGAATAGCCCACCGGCGGTGGCGACGCCGAACAGTCATGAGGCGGACGTTTGCTGGTAAGACGACGGAAGAGAGAGGATAGGGTCTCGAAAGTTATGGGACCGCATTCGCCAGTCAAAAACGGGTCCAGAGCGATCTCGAGGAGAAGACAGATTCTCGCCAGATGGGATATTTCGGCTGGGCCCAAAGATGCCACATCGAACTTGTCGTCGCTGCATCTGGCGAAATACTTTCCATGCCCGTCCTCTGCGAAATCACTGGCATTGTAAACCCTCATTGTGAGCTTGGCCATGTGACAGACATAAGAAACGACGGTGGAAAACCCGAAGCGCGCACTATAATCTCTGTCCAGCTGTGCGTAATGGTGAAGAATGTCCACGGGCTGGGAGGGGTCTTGGTCCAGGTCATCCCCGTGGAACCAGAGAAGGTTGAATGCATGCTGGAAGATGATGGCAGATCGCGTGAGTTTGGCAGGAAGTAAACGAGGTGGCTTTTGGTGAACCGGGCCACCTCTTCGTTGGTCTCTGCAACATGCCTGATCAGAGCCAGCAAGTATTTCTCATGGGCCACTGATTCGGAAACTCTGCGCGCACATCGACAGCGAGAGAGATACAACAGCACATAGTGGCTGCACAGTACCAACTGAGCCCCTCTACACGTCGTGATATTTTAGCCCGCGATCGCAGTCTTTTGTGTCAGTTGGTAGCAAAACTTACATATACAGCATCGAGATGAGATGAACATGGACCGCGACGGTCAGATTGCTAGCAACTTCCTCGGTTTGCAGAACAACGTCATGCTCTTTCCTCAAAGCATCGAGTTGGAAATAGACCTCCAAGATTGGCGGCAGGGCATTCTCGACGCAAACATTGGGGCCAAGCAGGTCCAGAGTATCGTCCGTCCACATGATTTGAGCTGTCAACAGAGCGGCGAGCCGGCATTGGCTGATCAGCATCCGGTGAAGGACAACCCTCATTTCTGGGTCAAAGTACTCGGAATTGCTGTCCCAGACTTCGTCGACAGTCAGGTACTCGGCTCTTGCGGGGTCAAACTGAACAGATGTAATCATTAGTGGCCGCCGGGTTACAAGCGCAACGGTTCGGTCCTGTACAATGCAACACCACCATACACGCTTTAGATCGGACAGACGGTATTTTCCATCATCACTCTCATCCGGAACATGGCTTCGATGCGCATTGACTTGCCGAGCATTGTGCAATGCAATGGCCAGCCATGTCGAGTTGTCCATAGGTTCTCTAGAGTTGAGACGGTCGGCCAGCAGAAGCGCAGCCTGTGCTAGATGAAAAGGGTCTTTCTCCACGCCGACCTCGTACGGCGACTGCGGATATGAACAGCTGCAAGTCAGCCATTAAGGCCAGCTGGGTGTATTGAACGGGGCCACCCACCTTGGCTGATTTGTACAGCGAATACGTCAGGTGGGCGACAGAGGTATATCCGGCATCTTCGGCACACTCGGCGGGGATATACTGATGGTCCTGGATCAGCGTCTTGTGCCGTCGAGAGAATCGGGGAACGTACGCAGGCGGCAGCAAAGAGCATTGCTCGAAAAACCAACAGCGAGAAAGGCTTTTGATGGAGAGTGATTTCGCGAAACTCGCTCTCTCTGACCACAGGGAAACATGGATAGATGCGTATGAAGAAGTAATGAAGTAGGGTTTGGACGATGGCCTTCTTCGGTAGAGTCAAGGCGCTTTGACTAGAAAGGTAAGCCACCTCGTGCGGATGGAGCCGGTCCATTTCCGCTGAGAGTACCTGAGAGTAAACATTGCGATCCAAAAGTTCCTGGACGCCGGCTAGATATTCAATGGCTGATATGGCAGCGGGGAGCGGGTGGCTGGCTCGTGGTAGAGCATAGTTAGCAGCTGGCGCCGCCTCATGCGAGCGTTGCTGATGCTTTACTCTCCGGACCCGCCTTGAGTTGACAACAACACATTGCTTCTCATCCGGTTGACAGTTGATACATGGCGATCCATTGATGGAGACATCGCAGCGGATCTTGCGGTGGCGGCATGTTATGCATGCAACAGCAGAGCGGCGAATGCGAACGGGCAGCGGGGCAGATGGAATAGAATTGCCATGGCCGAGGGTGTTGCTCATGGTGCATCTGTATGACAGGATAAGAGAAGCAGAGAACAGAGGTGTTCCATGGGTCGAGGGGTGGGAGTCATCCCCGGGTGACGGCGGAGGACAAGAACAGGGTCACGCTCATGCCAACGATATCGCCCAAAGTACGCGTTGACCAGCAAGTTGTGATTGGAAGGAGTGAGAAGCCAAACTTTAATCATCGATGGCGCTGGTTGAGTCTTTTTCATACGATCCGGCCATTGGGCGGCAGCGGCGATGGCTCCTTCTCCAAGACTAGAGCCTGCTAGAGCCTAGACTATGGCTGAGACGGCGACAGGGAACAAGTTCATTATACATCACATCACATCTCATCACATTTCCTCCGACCCATCACAATAGGTACGCGCCCGAGAGCCGCTCAGCGCCTGGCGTACTTATTGGTCGCGATCTATCCATCCCCATTCCCCACCTGTCACTGGCTCTTGCCCCAGTGCACTCGGCGAGTCATCGTCCACGAGACATTCCACGGGCATTCCAGAAGCACACCTGATCCAGGGACACCTCCAAGCCAGAGCTGTCTGCGATTGGATTCCACTGCGCTGGGTCGTTGTGCCACGTGATGAGGCCGTTTACTGTCATCCCCCTCCAGCTCCTTCACCTCCTCATCTCTCATCAACCTTTGCCATCGACTTTTGCCTTCAATTGCCTATCAGACCCTGGCCATTCTCTGATCTATGAGTTCCATGCGGCTGCACGATGTATCGGTCACTGCCGACCTTGTCAAAACAATCGCAGCGTCAGCCAGCCAGGGCCGACTTGGTATCTTCGAAACCACCACCGCGCAGAGCTGCTCAAGCATGTCTCTTATGCCGAACGCGAAAGGTCCGCTGTGACGTCTCATTTAGAGCAGGTCCCTGCACCAACTGTTTGCTGGATGGAGCTGAATGCACGATTCCCAGTACCCGGCGGCGCCGGCGTTCCCAGAACAAAGAAAAGTCACTCCCCCCTTACGAGAACCAAATGCGCATGACCGGCTCCGGACACTTGACCGTCTTGGAGGGAGCTGTGAAGTCACCCACTCACTTACTAGACAACCATCTCTACATCCTTCTGTCCGGTGTCCCTGGCAGGAACGGAACCCCCCTTCAAAGGTTCAACCCTAGGCAACAACCGCTCCTTAATAGCGCCCCTCAACCGAGCATCTTCGCTCACGGTGACAACGGTCTTCCAAAATTTATAAAGTCTTTCGAGGTGGAAGGACAGGAGGAGCTGGAGATTCTAATGCGGGTGGGAGTCTTTGAACTTCCACCACCACAACTCCAGCGAATAGCGCTCGACCGCTTTGAAGAAATTGTGAATCCACTACTTCCTGTCTTGGACATCAATGAGTTTCTAAATGCGGTATTCGGGAACGGCTCAGCGAAGAAAGTGCCGCTCCTTCTCTACCATGCTGTGATGTTCATGGGGTTGGCCGCCACTGAGACCGACATTATACTACAACTGCCTGGAGCGACAAGCAAGCCAGCCATACTGGATTCTTATTACCAGAAGGTCAAGGTGGGTGTTTTTGACAACAAAGAACATCTATTCTACCTCTGCTAATCCGTGCTAGGTGCTGATTGACCTGGACATCGAAAGCGATCGACTGACCATTTGCCAGGCTTCAGTTTTGGTCGTCAATCATCCTTATCAACAAGGACCAAAGGACGCGGGCTACTGGAGCGGCTTTGCGATCGCACAAGCACACGCCCTCAGACTGTACAGAGTCGAACAGAGCCCATTTACAAACCGGCAATTCAACGTCGAACGAATCCTCTGGTGGACGATCCTTGTGAGAGAATGTGATATGTGTATGCTCAAAGACCAGCCCCCTCGGATCTGGCCACATGGCACGCCGGTGCTCTCGATGAGTGACTTTGGATTGGCAGAAGATAGCGAAGGTCTCGCGGCCAGGCTGGCTCGAACCTATATCCTCCGGGCCGAACTTACTTTCCGAATATATCGGGTTATGCGCAGCCTATACGAAGATGTTAAGCCCTGGGATCCAAAGCAGGTCACCGTGATGCCCGTTTTACGACAGCACATGGCTTTATTACTGGGCTCCTGGCATGACGATGTCCCCGAGGAGCTGCGGTGCGAGTACCTTATGCAACATGGCTTTGGAGCCAGCCAGCCCGGTGTGGCCTGGGCCATGTGGATGTGCGAGACCGTCTACTGGGCGGCCAACATGCTGGTTTATCTGGGAGATCTCCGGCTGGACGATCTGGAACAGAAGGGAAGGGAATACCTGGCTGACCGCCGTAATCAGCCTGCTCTGCGGCATGCAGCAACTCAAATCACCAAGACCTTGGCCGAGATATTGACTTACAACACGAATCTTTTCCTCCCTCACGTTGCTTACTTTTTCCTGGCTGCGTTTATCCACCTTCAGGACAGCAAGTCCACAGACCCGGAAATCCACCAAATCGGCCAGCGTAATCTCGAGATCTCTCTCCAAGCAGCGCACGCTCTGTCCAATATCTTCCCGTTCCTGGCCGAGATGGACAGCAGGTTCGGCCAGCCCGAGGCGACGCCATCTGCCAGCCAGCCACCGCCCGGCCAACAACCATACAACCATTCTCCTCTGGTTATGGCACCTGGAAGATCACCTGCTCGTAATACCTGTGCTAGCGGTAATAGCGGTGCCGGACCGTCGCGCGGTCCTTCTCCCGACCAGATATTTCGAGAGAATAGCCGTGTCGAGGGGGATGTCGCCGGTTGGTGTGCGACGGAATTTGGCGAAGATTGGTTGTTTATGCGCTAAACCAACAATGCGCTAAACCAACAATTGAACATCGACCTCTTAGATTGAGACAGCTGTATTTGAGCGAGTTGCGCCCAAAGAGTAATCGGCGATGCTTCATAGACAACGGGTACACAGCATGTGGTATCCCAATCCTAGGACGTGCCCTGTATTATTAGAGATGCGAAATGGAGAGTGAAAAGCAGCACTAAGCAAATATCAGTCATGAATTACTAATATTGAATCGACATGGCTCAAAAACCAGTCCCGAATCAGCCGGCATCTCTGACTTTGACCCAGATATTTGTCAACGTTGCACAGGTGACAGGGCTGACCTGACCTTAAATCTTATTGACGAACGGCAATCAAGCGAAAGCCACACTTAGCCGAGCCTCTCTGATGAACTGATCGTCGATGCATCTGACAGCTGTCGCTAGCCGAGGTAGCCACAGGGATCGAGAGGGGTTCAGCTCAGCTACTAAGCGGACCTCGTTTAAGATTGCCTACCTCAGGATGTCATCTCCTGCATCCACTGAAGTTACAGTTTCAGTGTTGCTCCGCCGTCGGCGACCATGGCAGGCCCAATCCGCCAGCCCATTGACATCCTCGCGCTGGAGAACTACATCCGCAACAATGTCCCGCAGATATTAACGCCCCTAGATGTACAGCAGGTATATTCCCCATGAATACTCTTTGATTCTCATACTAAGAATAAAGTTTGGATTCGGCCAATCAAATCCCACTTACCTCCTCACCTCCAAGCAAGACGGTCACCGCTACGTTCTGAGAAAGAAACCCCCCGGCAAGCTCCTCTCCAAGACTGCGCACCAGGTTGAGCGCGAGTACCGTATCCTCGATGCGCTGAGAGATACCATTGCCCCTGTTCCGAGGGTGTATACTCTATGCACGGATGAGGATGTCATTGAAACGTCGTTCTACATCATGGAATTCCTGGATGGGAGGATATTTACGGATCCGGGCATGCCAGGGGTTGCAGCGGGTGAGAGGAGGGAGATGTATGCTCCTACATATCTTTCAATCATCAAGCTCGAGGAACTAAGGATTGATAACAGGTGGCGCTCTGCAATACAGACCCTCGTGAACTTGCACACCCTTTCCTACGAAGCCCTAAGGCTAGGTGATTTAGGCAAGCACTCTGGGTTTTATGCCCGACAGATCAAGACGTTTACCTCGTTAAGCCGGCATCAAGCTACAACGACAGACGCTGAGTCAGGCATCCCCATCGGCCCGCTCCCTCACCTCGAAGATATGGCCTCCTTCTTTGCGGATCCTGCAAGCCAGCCGAAAGACAGAACAACGATCGTTCACGGCGACTACAAGATCGACAACATCATCTTCCATAAGACTGAACCCCGCGTCATTGGCGTCCTAGACTGGGAGATGGCGACGCTTGGCCACCCCCTCTCGGACGTCGTTAGTCTGATTGCGCCATTCTTGCCGCATACATGGGGCGCCAGGACCCAGCCATCAAGCTTCGGTTCCTCCGTACTGAAGGCACAGGAGAGCGGTCTCCCAAGCCTCGAAGAATGTCTCTCCCTCTACCAAACATCGGGCTATGACGTGCGCAGTGACCTGCAATGGGGAAGGGCCTTTGCGGGCTTCCGGGGCGCCGTCATCATGCAGGGTATTGCGGCGAGGTATTCTCGAAGACAGGCAAGCAGTGCTTCCGCAAGGGAGTTTGGGGCCATGGCATGGCCGACGGCGGAGGGGGTCTGGGAGTTGGTGAATGCATTGAGAGCAAAGTCGAGTCGGAGGTGTGAAAGGAGGCTGTGATGAACAAGATCACTATCTACATCCGTGAACCAAGGGTATACTAGGTATAACCTACATGACATTCCTGAACCAAGTATCATACTGCTTTGCTAAAGGTACGTAGATCGCTGTCCCGGAAGGCCTCGAGAGAGCAACCCCTCCAGGCGAAACACTGCTCGACAAGCACACAAACCCTCCAACAAGCTGGACTAGGCCCGGAAGCATGAAATGGGAACTACGGTTCAGGCAGCTGTAAACATGAACAGGGTTATACAACACCAAGCACCAGGGCAATGCCGACTATGAGCTTTTATGCACCCAGGTGTCCTACAGATCTGTCACGCCGACTGTCTCCCTCATAGCACATCATATCAACTGCGTAACATGTCTGAGGAAGGGGAAGTTGCGTACCCTGAGGGGACAAGGACGTTGAGGAAAGAGCGATCGCCAGACCGGTCTGGTCCTTCTTCTCTGCCCCAGCTCTCTGATGAGACTGTAGTACTTGAGTACTGTACCTTGAACTTCAATTACATCATTTTGCCAGGGGTCATTGGGAGATCCGAGATCGGAGCCCTTTATTCTTCCCGACAAAGCCAAAGTTCCTGACAGGAGACCGATGCGATCGTTACTGCTGCCCAGTCTTCAAAGTTCCCACGGAAGAGGAACAGATAACAGGGGCTTCCAAGCCAATAACATTGTGGTAATGGGATAGCCAAGACAGCGGAATTAGAAGTGGAGCTGGATGAGCAGCATTTTCACTACTTTATGCAGCCCTCCCAACCGGAAGTTGGCCTCGAACTCTCAGTAATGACGCCGATCAGGTACAGACAGAGACATTGTTCGGAAACGATGCGCTCATTGAACCCGAGCGAGACCCGTCGTTGCCAATCGCAGCGTTGTCATTTGCGCGTGCAATTCCGCAGGGGTGCCCTAATTCCGGGGATTGCGCATCACAGAGACAACAGTGGGCCAGCACGCTGATCTTGTCTGCTACGGGCCTTGTCGACGACTCGAGACTACGGGCACGCTGCCTATATAAACCCGGCCTCTCTCTGCTGCTACCAGGGCTTTTTCCTCACTACCCACCAGCAAGAAACGTCACCCTTCGCAAGAAACGTTGAGCCGGACGCCATGCATCTCCCCTCTGCCCTCCTCCTCTCTGCCTTGGGCGCCTCGGTCCTCGCCCACCCGGGTGGCCACCACATTAGCGCTCGTGAGGTTGCGCGCCGCTCGGAGATGGCGCTGAAGTGCCGCGACCAAGTTGCCAACTATCACTCGCGCCGCTGGGACCGCAACCTGGCCCGTCGCTGGCACGGCAAGACGGCGCAGTACAACATCCAGACTGAAGCGCCGTACTACAGCACCATCCAGAACGACACCTGCGTCTTGACGCCCGAAGTCACCGAAGGACCCTATGTGTACCCCCCCTCGCAAACCCTGCGCCAGGACATGGCCGAGGACCAGCCCGGTGTACCGCTGTGGCTGGACATTGGCGTCCTCGACATGGCCACCTGCGAGCCGCTGAACAATGCGCTCGTCGACATGTGGCACTGCAATGCGACGGGCTCCTACTCGAGCTTCACGGGCCTCTCGCCAAACACACCGTTTGAGACGCTTCTCCACGAGATGGATCTCGATATCGAAGACTTCCAGATGGGCGTCACCGATCTGCACACCGACCAGACTACCTTCCTGCGCGGAATGTGGCCTACCGATAAGAACGGTATGATGGAGATGAAGACAGTTTTCCCTGGTACGTACACCTCCAATCATTTCTCATCGGCAACTAGATGCTAACAGGAGACAGGCTTCTACGTTGAACGCGCCATCCATATCCACGTCCAGGTGCACACCAACTGGACCACCCGCACCAACGGCACCATCGTCACCAGCAACACCGTCAGCACCGGCCAGCTGTATTTCACCGAGGAACTGGAGCAGCAGATCATGGCCCTCGAGCCCTATGCCTCGCACACCCAGATCAACCGCACCACCAACGCCGACGACACCGTCTACTTCCAGGACACCGTTGGCGGATTTAACCCCGTTATTAGTGTTGTCCCGGTTGATGGCGAGGATGTGTCGAAGGGTATGATTGGGTATGTCACGCTTGGTGTTGATACAACTGCTGTTGAGAATGGGTCGAACTAAGCCTGTCTTGGATTGTGGTTTCGGAGGACATTGATTTTTATTTTTGCAGTTGTATGTGGGATGGATGCAGACTGTTATAGATACAAAGATATAGATTTCTGTTGACATGTGTTGTATTACTCTACTCTATATACCATTCTACACAAGTGCTGGTCAGCAATTGCCGCTTTCCTGGGACTGCTTTGGCTTTAGCAAATCTCCTCGCCTGTTTTGTTGGCTAACCAGGCTGCGACGCCGACGTAGGTGCTCACATGAAACATCAGAAGCCGGTCGTGTGAGAGTACGTATGCACTTTGGTCAGTTAACGTTGCTGTGACAGAGCGCCCCCAAGAAGTGAAAGAGAATGAAAACGAGAGTGCGAGTGCGCAGGTCCTGTTTCTAGTGGCCTTGTAATAAGAGGTAGACAGACCTACCTAGGTACCTACTCTCCCCAAACTTGTCTAGGGTACTATATAGGTACGGGTAGTATCCCGCCCTACACCCGTACTATATGCCCCCCCAATCTTAATATCCACATCCGAAGGCCACCCAGAGCCTATGATAGAGTAGACACCAACATCAACACCAAGTAGGATGAGCGGCCGTGAGTTGATCAATTCGATTCCATGTCACTCGAGCTTGAGGATGGATCCATCCCATCCCTTCCTTTCCCTTCGTTTCTTATGCCGAGTGGGGTCGACGGTCACATTATTCGATGCTATGTCTAGGAAAACGGTACAATTATAAGCATACCTAGGTAAACATAAGCATAAGCATGGGTATGGTAGAGAACCCAAACTCGAACTCGAGGTCGCCAGACACTGCGCCATGTTGAATCTGCGTTCAGAACATAGGGTTAGATAGTCAAGGTACTTTACCTGTCGGTCGCCTGGCCAGAAGCCTATGGTAAGAGGAATAGAAAGGATAAGGATTCTTTGGCACTGGCATAGGGAGTAGGAGGAGGTAGAGGGAGAGATACGGAGTAGAGTACAGTGCGATATATAGGTATTTACCCCCCTCCCTCCTATTCTATACCCCTTCCCATTCAGCCTGTATTATGACATCGTATCAAATTAGTCGGTCTGGTTTGATGGCTTGCCTGATTCGCCGGTATGGTATGTGCATGTAAATGCAACGAAGGGCGCGGATCTAGTCATCCTTCTGAGTACCACATTGTACTAGGTATAGAGTAAGGTAAGGCTTGTGGTATACCTAGGTCAACCCGGAATCGGAACTTGGAGCAAGGGATCCCTCCGCGGCGGACCACGGCATTCCTCGCGTTCCCTGTCTCTTCTAGTATCTGTCATGATTACTAGAGATCAATGAAGGTACACCCCGCATCTGATTAAGCGGGTCGGAAGCCGATGGCGTCCAGTGGCGGAGCGGGTTTCGTTCAATTCCGGAGTATCTGTATGGCTTCATGGAAAAAGGTTGAGAATGGACATCAATTAAGCTGGGAAAGGCGGCCTATGTGGAACCGGCGAGAGAGTCAATTGAGTTGTCCCTGTATAAATTTCGTGTAGCTAGCCGTTTTATCCCAGGTGGTTGTCGTGCCCTGGCTCTGCCCTAGCTTGAACGGTTGGAATGCGCGTCCGCTTATAATTCCGCGCAAGCAAAGGGCGCGGATAAGATAGACACTGAGCCTTTGCAGGCTTGCTAATTGATGCTCGAACCTTTTTAGGGTCTGATACTCCGAGGCAAGAGTATGGTGGAAATGTATCCTATCCGCTCCGACGATACCTCAGAGTAATACGTCCGACCGAGGGACGGGGTTGGAGGATACTTCAATTCCGTAAGCTCTCTGCGTTAATGAACATCTACGAGTCAGATGTCCTTGACTTAGTTGCGTAGAAAGGCCATGGCTGAGTCAAGCATCCCTTGGAGCATATCTATGACCTAGCAGAAACAGATCAATTATTCCCGCCGTGGCCAGCATAACCTAGCTAGACAGGCCCATAGTCCATAGCATGAGTTTTGTTCTCCAGCTTGAACTGAGAGAGCCAGCATGGGTCTATCCTGTTGTAGAAAGGCAAGTGCTTAATCCATCAGCGTGCTTATGCATCCTTGGCTCTGTTCGGATGCAGTGGAACTTGGAGTGCAGCTACCTGAAACGGTAGTGGCTGGCATCAGCACTCCATGGAGCAATGAGGGCCTGATAGCTACTGGGATATCCTAGCAGGAAGATAGCTAGGGAGTAGACCCTGGAGTTTCTTTGATTCCATCGCCAGTTGGCTGGACCCCGTGGACGGGGTATTTCCGGAAGGGTTACGAAACATCAAAAGAGATCTGGAGCCTGAAAAGCCATTGGTTCTGTCTTGCGTTATATGTTATGTGGTGTATGCAAGCTGAGTGGCTGGCCAATCCTCTGGCTGGACTATCCAATTAGGGCTATCCGTACGTGCTGCACGTGCCCTCGGGGCCCGGGACGGCGCAGAATGGAGACAGATTGGGATAGATTGTCTTACTCGTCTAGCTAAAGCACACTGGAGATGAAGGAATCTCATATCCTATGTATTCATCTAGTTGGTGCTAGATGGCGAAATCAGCGACCTGTCTAGTCTACACAACACGGAGGAACTGTATGCAGTCCTATGCAGCCATCATACCGCAGTGCAGTGCAGGTGCATGATGCAGACACTCCAGTCTCCACTAGCATCAGCCATGAGCCCCTCTTTGCTGCAGCCTATGTTATGTTAATGTTCCCTCTTGGCATGAGGAGAACCGACAAGACAGCGATCGACCTCGGCGAGCGCTGTCCGCCATGAAGCTTCCCCGCTCAACATAGAACGTCATCTTACCTGCGTCGACTAGGGTTTCTTTGTATAAAAAAGCACCCCACCCCGCCCGCTGTCTCACCATTTCAGTCCACCCATTCCCTACCACAGTTCTAGAGAATTCCGAGATAAGTGAAAAAGCGAAATGACCTTCGACATTCACTCCACCTTCCAAAACACCATTAACGGGCAGCTCTCCTCCACTAAGGAGACCCGCCACGGCATCAACCCCGCCACCGGCGAGGCAAACCCCGACGTCCCCGTCTCGACACAAGAGGACGTCGACAAGGCTGTAGCTGCCGGACAGGAAGCGTTCAAGACCTGGTCTGAAAAGCCCTTTGAGGAGCGCGTCAAGGCGCTCCGTGCCTATGCCGATGCTATCGAGGAACATGCAGCGGAGTTTGCGAAGTTGCTCGTGCGGGAGCAGGGGAAGCCGGTCCTACCTCCCGATACCCTACATTTACTACCCTAGCTACTAGAAGAGGGTTGTTCTAACGGGACGTGTAGATCCAATTCGCCACCTTCGAAGCCAAAGGCTCCGCCGGCATAATCCGCACGCAGGCCGACATCGCCGCAGACCTTAAAGACGAGATCATCGAGGACAGCGACACGAAGAAGATCATCGTCCGACACACCCCCATCGGCGTCGCGGTCGGCATCATCCCCTGGAACTTCCCGCACTCGCTGACGGTGATTAAACTGGCCCCTGCGCTGTTGACCGGGAACGTGATTATCATTAAGCCGTCTCCGTTCACGCCGTACTGTGCGCTTAAGCTTGTCGAGCTGGCGCAGAGATTCTTCCCCCCTGGTGTTGTGCAGGCTTTGTCTGGGGATGAGAGGTTGGGACCGTGGTTGACGGAGCATCCGGGGATTGGGAAGATTAGTTTTACGGGGAGTTCGGCGACGGGGAAGAAGGTTATGGAGAGTGCGAGTCGGACGTTGAAGAGGGTCACCTTGGAACTGTAAGTTGTCCTACAGATATAGGTGGAGTATGCTGATGAGTGCAGGGGAGGAAAAGACGCAGCAATCGTCTGCAAGGACGTCGATGTCGAGAAAGTAGCCGCTGAGGTATTCTCCACTAAAACCCTTCTTCAACCTTAGACAACATACTAACAGTGGCAGGTCGTCTCCAAAGGCCTCTTCAACTCCGGCCAAGTCTGCCTGGCTGTAAAACGCATCTACGTCCACGAATCCATCTACGAGCCCTTCCTCAAAGCCGCAGTCTCCTACGCAAAGACCGTCCCCGTCGGCCCGGGCACAGAAGAAGGAAACTTCATGGGTCCCCTGCAGAACAGCATGCAGTACGAGAAAGTCAAGGGGTTCTTCGCGGACCTAAGTCAGGACCAACTCAGCCTCTCGCACTCGGACACGCAACCCTTCGACGATAAGGGCGGCTTCTTCATCAGACCAACTATCATCGACCGTCCAGATGAGAGATCCCGTATTGCGACGGAGGAGCAGTTCGGTCCCATTTTGCCTCTTCTCTCGTGGACAGACGAAGACGATGTTATCGCCCGCGCGAATAACTCGAATCTGGGCCTGGGCGCCTCGGTCTGGTCAGATGATTTAACGCAGGCGAGTCGCATTGCGAGGAAGCTACAGGCGGGCAATGTTTGGGTCAATACACACTTTGAGAGTGATCCCCGCGCGCCGTTTGGCGGACACAAGGAGAGTGGGATTGGCACGGAGGGTGGGATTCATGGGTTGCGGGCTTGGTGTAATTTGCAGTCGTTGTATCTAAAGAAGTGAGGGGGTAGTTCTATTTAGTGTGTCGGCAGTTTTTTAGCTTGATTAATCGAGTTTTCTATTCATTCTTTTGAGACTGAGTTGCTCCAGTGTAGATGTATACGACCTCGAGGTACCGAGATTCCGTAGATGATTCAAACCCTCATTGTATACATATATCGATGGGTTCGAGTGTTCGACATGCGTTTGGCCGGAGCGACCGAAGAATAAGGTCTTTTCTTACAGGTTAGCGAGGAGATAAAAGACATTATGCACCTCTTGGATACCATAGTGAGGTGGTGGTAGAACGGCACCACCCTTTCCACCACCTTTCGACAGGTTACCGTAGGTAGTATTCGCATCATCAAAAACATCAATACGCTTTGTCAATTAGATGCTTTATTATGTACCACTTTTACTTTATATTTTCTTTTCTCGAGCGGGAAAGAAAAGAAGGATGAAAAAGACCCTTACCTGTTGAGACAAGCAGATGCTGCGCGATATGCTGATATTCAGCGCTCCACGACATAGCACACCGAACAAGCCCCCCTAGGCTGTGTTCAACCGCAATGTCATATACGATAGTACCCCATGCACAGAGGTAGATCCAAAGCGGCTAATGCCGTCCCGCTGCTTTTAAATCAGGGTCTGGGCGATATCCACAGCCCTTAATTAGTCGCATTTAACCGCTCCACTGGATTAACGTCATAGAGATGCAATGTAACACTTATATAAATTGAGAATCTGAGATGAGGAACTTGGGGGAATCAAACCACCTAGATACAGTCAAAAGCTAACTAAACTCACCATGACGTCAAAAACAATGAAAGCCCTGCGTCTCGTCAAGGTCCGTCTTCGTCATTCCATAACCTACCTATCACAAACCATAATATACTGATGGAAACAGTACAACACCCCCTACGAACTCCAAGAAATCCCCGTCCCAACAATCAAGGACAATGATCTCCTCCTCAAAACCGGCGCCGCTTCCTTCTGCCACACAGACTACCAAGTCTACGAGGGCGTGTACGAGTCGCCCCTCCCATTGACACCGTCTCACGAACCAGTAGGTACAATCGTGCAAGTCGGTCCGCAGGCCGCAGCATCCGGATGGAAACCCGGGCAGCGAGTGGGCATGCTCAATTTCCGACACGCGTGTGGTTCGTGCACTGGATGTCGAACGGCGCGGGATCCCAAAGATCCCTCCAAGCCGGATCTGCGCTTCTGTCAGGGCGAGAGCAAGGATATGGCTGGGATTTCTGGCGACGGAGGGTTCGCGGAGTATGTTGTTGCCGATGGCGATGCGAGTATCCTACTACCTGACGGGGTGGAGTTTGTCCAGGCGGCGCCGTTGATGTGTGCGGGTGTATGTCTCTCTCTTTCCCTATACCAGTCCTAGCAGAGTAGATACTGACAAGCAAGGCAACGGTATGGGGCGGCCTCGACGAAGCCAGTGTAGAACCTGGTCTTCCCATCGGCATCATTGGGATCGGGGGACTGGGTATCCTAGCCCTACAATTCGCAGCGGGCCTCGGCCATCCCACGATCGCAATCGATAACCGCCCTGAGGGCCGCCAGCTCGCCGCTGAACTACCGGACCATCTCCGCCCCAAGGCGATTATCGACTCTACATCAGAAAACGCAACAGAGGAGATTGTCAACGCAGCAGGCGGCGGCGGGCTCGCGGGCGTGCTCGTCTGCACGGATAGCGTGTCCGCGACGGAATGGAGTCTCAAGCTGCTAAGGACGAAGGGCGTTTGTGTGCCCCTGGGTCTTCCCGTTGAGGGGTTCAAGTTCAGTGCATTTGATTTGATCTTTAAGCAGTTGAGCGTGAAAGGGAATCTGGTGGCGAATCAGAGGATGGTGAGGGATATGATGAGGTTGGTGGAGGAGAAGGGGGTGCGGAGTCATGTTACTACTTTGTCGCTGGAGGAGGGTAGGAATTTGCCGGAGCGGTATATGGATCCGAACTTGAAGGGGAGGTTGGTGGTTACTATGGAGTAAGCGATACAGAGTGAGCTGGGATAGTAATGGTTTTCGCATGAAAATAGGGTATACATGGATGCCGGCTAGATATAGACTCTTGGCTAGACTACGATGCGATGGTATAGAGTTGTCAAGGAATATCGTGTAAGTCAAAGAAAATTCGTATTTACTCCCGACCCCCGAATCCCTAGGGCACGCAACTTGGAATACTTTGTAGTTGGGTAGTAGGTATACCTAGCAGTCTCGCCTCGATCATCTGCGTGGATCCCGCCATCAGCGCGGCCCATGGCGTAACAGATTCATCGACCAGGTGATTGATCAAGTATCGCGCAATCCCCACATCTATCAGACGCTAGCCCAATAAACAAGCAATCTATAGCCACAGGTGATCGTCGATAGAGATGGCGTGAATGTGAGTCAGTCTTATCGCCGAAAGCCGATGGGTCGGCGATATAGCCTTGTATACACCACGAGGTCTATATAAGAGGCCATTCAGCCACAGACTTCCAGTTCACACTCATCAAGCATTTCAATCTTCAGCGCAAACTAAGATATAACAGGTACAGCCTGGATTAGCAGACAAGATGACCGTCCCCATCATCGAATCCAACGGCCACGGCAACGGCACCACGAACGGCAAGGACAAACCCACCTCTTTCCCTCGCCAATTCTCCTCCGGCTCCCTGGACGGCTTTAAAACAACCGTCCTCACCCCCGTCATCGGAAACGAGTTTCCCAAGGGCAGCATCAACATTGTCGACGACATCCTCAACGCCCCCAATGCCGACGAGCGGATCCGCGACCTTGCTATCCTGAGTATGCCTTTCACCATACAACCGTTCATTCAAGACACCTTCTAATAAACCTGTGCAGTCGCCGAACGCGGCGTCGTCTTTTTCCGCGCCCAGGACAACCTAACAAACGACCTGCAAAAGAAGCTCATCCTGCGCCTCGGGGAACTCACCGGCCGTCCAGCATCCCACGGCCTGCACATCCACCCCGTCGTCAACAACACCCAGGAATTCGGCGACCCCGACCCGGAAATCAGCACGATCAATTCCCGCGACCACAAAAAGATCTTCCGCGGATCCTACGGCAAGCTCGCAGCCATCTGGCACTCCGATATATCCTTCGAAACAGCGCCGAGTGATTTCTCGGCATTACGGCTCACGCAACTCCCAGAGACGGGCGGGGATACGCTCTGGGCGAGCGGGTATGAGATCTATGATCGTATTTCCAAGTCGTATCGGGCTTATCTGGAGACGTTGACGGCGAGACATGTCGGCGAGGGGTTCCATCGTGCTGCGGAGCGCGGGAATGTGAAGCTTTATACGGAGGCTAGAGGGGCGCCGGTGAATGTTGGCGCTGAGCTGGCGAGTGATCATCCCGTTGTGAGGACGAATCCCATTACCGGGTGGAAGAGTATCTTTCCTGTTGGTACGACACCTCCTTCATACCTAGCAGTGTTTGGGGAAGAAGGGATCATGCTAACGGGTGATAGGGACATTCCCGAAGAGCATCAACGGCCTGACGACCCGCGAGAGCGAGAACTTGCTCAAGTACTTCCACGATCTGATTACGTACGGGCATGACCTGCAGGTGCGGTTCAAGTGGGCGGAGCCGAATGATATCGGTACGTCCCATCAACCATTTTCCCCATGTACCATATTCCATGGGATGGAGATACTGATATGAGTGCCGCAGCCATCTGGGACAACCGCAGCGTCTTCCACACTGCAACGTTCGACTACGACGGTATTGGTGAGAGAAGCGGAAATCGTGCTGTGGGTATTGGTGAGGTGCCGTTTTTCGACCCCAGCAGCAAGTCTAGGCGTGAGGATTTGGGGATTGAGGAGCACTTGAACCCTGTGCATTGGTAGAGTGTGCCCTGCTCTTATAACAGGAAGTATACACATGAAAATATGATAGTGAATCAAACGCTTCAAGGAGAAAAAGAAGGAAGAAAGTAGAGCATAGAGGAATCGGTCATGTCCGCAAACCAAACGACTCCCCCATATGTAAACTAAACGCATCACCCGCCCAGAAATCCTCCGTAAATAGATTCGAAAATGGAGCTGCACGGCCATCAGATAGCGATATCGTCTCCGGCGTCTCCCCACCAAGTCCAGGTACAGCTCCAGCTCTACTCGCCTGCGGTGACGGGATATAGAACCCGGGCGTGGGCGGGTCTGTAATCGCACGATCGAGACTATATGGTATAGCACCAGCGCCATGTCCCGGGTTATGACCTTGCATTTGAGCGTCACTCACGTAGTCCATCACCCGGTTGATGGCTGTTTCAAGTGCGTTGCGGTATTTTCGGACAGAGGGATGTCGCTCCGCCATTACGAAGAGCGCCGACGAACAGGCCCGTAGGTCATTCGAGACACTGATTGTCCAGAGGCGTGGGGAGCGGAAGAGGCAGAGACTGACACTTCATATCAGCTTCATTTTACCGTATGATAGGGCGAGGAGGGGGAATACCATATAGTCAACCCCGCCATAAACAGCGTATTGATCAACAAAAACGAGTACCACGTCGAATCCCTCTGCCGCAACCTCTTGAAATACTGACACATCTGCCCAGACGAGTACAAGCATCGCCGCGCCAGCTCATCGTCCGGCGGAAGGATATTCAAAAACGGATGCAGCAGCGTCCGCGTCGCGCTGTGCCAGTGCATCTGGATGAAGTCGTTTTCGTAGTCTGATAGGCACGGCAAGGATCTTTGGTACTCGTCTAGCAGTTCTAGCACAGGGTGCACTTCGTGTAGGAGGGATTGTGTGTCCCTGTCGAGGCGGTAGACGCTTGCTCTTGTTCTTGATGAGATCCGTGAGAGTTTGATGCATGCGATAAAGCACCGGATGTTGGGGCTGGTCCATTGTTCGTTTGGGTCTCTGGGTGTGCGGAAGAGATCTTCGTCTGCGCTCTCTGGCAAAGAGTCGTCGATATCAGCTGGTGGCTCGGCGTCGATCTCCTCATCGCCGATGCTGAATGGGCGGCCTAGGGACCATGCTACGGATCTTTCGTTCAGGTAGACGCTCCAGAAGAGTCGCCGGCGACGCTGGGCCTCGTAGGCTCGGAGCCGTCGATACTGCGCTTCTCGGTGGAGACCGAAGTCCACGCATATTCGTGTCGCCAGGCCCATCATATACCAGACGCTGGAGCTCGCTGAGGATTGTAGATTGTACATTGCCAGCAGCATCAACGCTTCAATGCTTGAGATGGATAGTGAGCTCTGGATGGCGGGTTGATACTGCATCGCCGTGACGAAGTAATTCCTCGGTGGCGTCGAGTCATACATCTCCGTCATGCGCAGGATTGCAGCCCCAATGGCATACACCATGAAGATCTTGAAGCGTGCAAATTGCTCTGCTGTACCCAATCCAACCGGTTCATGCCGCCTTGCATGCAAATCATATATCTCTGCTCGACAGAGAAACGGTAAACGCATCTGCATGCTCTTAAAGTACGCCTCGAGTATTCTCGCGCCCATCGCGTCGTCCGGTGCAGCCGCTGGCCCCGTCGCATCGTTCTCGCACGGCGCCATGAACTCGTGCGTTTCGTTGACGGGGATTGATTTCCAGACGGCGTCTTGCACGATCCGGCTGATGTTCTCGGCGATGGTCAGGCCTGATGATGGGCCGAGATAGTTCCCCTCAACCTTGTCCTCATACCCGCTCGGTCCCTGGATGAGAAAGTGCATCACGGCGCCGTGGTTCTCGGGTGAGCTTGTGGTTGCGTTCGACGCCAACGCAGAAGCTGAAGCTGAGCCTGGACTGGGCCCTATCCCCGTCCCCGGCGACGTCGTCTCATTCGAGACCACGAACTGCTGAACCTCTCCAACCTCAGAGTGTCCTCTGTCTTCACTTCGGTTTTCTGTTAGGGCAGCAAGCTGCGCCTCCAACGTCTCAATTCTCTGCGCCAGCGCCCCCTTGCTCATCCCATGATGCCAGGAAGGCACACTATCCGAGCGTACGCATGGTTGCCCCGCAAGCTCGCAGTTCGCACAAACGGGGGCGCCGACGCAGCGCTGTTTGCGGCGGTGGCAGCGGCGGCAGGACTTGGGGATGCGTTTGCGGATCCGCTCTTCCATTGCAGGTATGTGGATTCGTTATGTTATGGGTTGGTATGGAGATTTAGGTGAGGATGGATCTCCGAGGACTCCAGCTTCAAGATTATGGAGATGGGATCCCCGCACTAGGAGTATGTGTGTGCTTTCCACTGAAGATGTCGCGATTCGTCATCTTGGTGGTGATTGGCGATGCGTTTAGCTCATTGGTCTAGGAGAGCACGTCATTTGAGACTAGGGAGATGACGAGATCGATAACGGTTGTACTATACTCGGCATTTGGATCGAGACTAGATCTTATAATAGAAAAAGTAGGACAAGCTACAGAGTAAATCTAAATCCCGGCGTATCAAAAATGACCTCCCCTTGCTCCTGCCTCTTGTTCCTCCTTCCCATCGTGACCGTCGTGATCCCGACCGAGACAACCGTAATTCCGGCAGCGATGAAGCACGTCCATAACCCGGGTCTGCAGCACAGTTAGCAATCATCTCTTTCCTCGGCAGAGAAACGTACCTATAATCCGGAGCATCCTGATCCCGAAAGACCAACCCGCCAATAATCCCCCCAACGCCACCCGCACCAACAATAAGCCCCGAGCCAAAGGCTCTTCTCCACTGGCCCGTGATATTATTCGACTGGTATGTCAACGCCGCCGGGATGTTTGCGTTGCAACTGCCGGTCAAAATGAATGCGCCGAAGTACCGGACTCCGTTGTTTTCGGCATACCCTAACAGCGCGACGCCGATGATCTGCAGGACCGCATTGATGACGACGATTATACCCCTTGTTTTGTATTTGTCGGAGAGCCAGGACTCTGTTAGGCCGAGGATGGTACCGAAGAGGAAGCACTGTCTGCAATTAGTATGGAATCATCTCTATGGGTGGGAGACGTACAGGAGCAGTTAGGGTTTGAGCTTCTGCAACACCAAAACCGAGTCCCTGCATGAGGACAATCGGGAGGAAGTAAGAAACGGCATAACTTCCACGCTATCAGCATAGACCTAATTCAAAATGTGGTAGTGTGGGAACTCACATAACAATAGCCGTCATCAAAAAGTTGACAGCAAGCAACCACCCCTGCCACTCAAAGGCATAGCTGAGATACTCTTTGAGCACAAACGGCGTAACATGGGCATCGCCTCGATCCTTCTCGACCCGGTCGATCATGACATCAATCTCTTGGGCTGTAAGGAACCAGCGCGTTCGTCGCGCGTCTTCTGGGAAATCGATGATCAACACGAACCCAGCCAACCCAATAGCTACCGTGAGCACGCCCTCAATGATGAAGATCCAGCGCCAACCAGCGTGTCCTTGGAGACCATGCATCTGCTGCAACTACACCATGATATTAGCACCCTTCGCAAGTCTGCAAAGGAGAAGGGATTGACATACCCCATACGCCAAAATCCCCCCAAACGAACTAATGGCACTCCCCAACAGATAAAACAACCCAATGCGCTTCCCCGTCTCATGGCGGATATACCAGCTGCTAATGAGGAACACTGCTGCCGGAAAAAGACCGGCCTCAAAGAGGCCCAGGACAACACGCAGTCCTGCTAGCTCGCGCCAGTCGTTGACGAGGCCCATGCCGACCATGACGAGACCCCAGGCGACAGTGATGAAGCCCATGAAGATGCGAGGACCGATTTTGCGCGCGAGGACGGTCATGAGTGGTTGAAAGACTGTGTATGTTGGGAAGAAGACGGCAACGATGGTCGACTATTGTGAAGGTTGTTAGGAGGCATCAGGACATGGTAAGATTGAGGGAGGGTTAGGGCTCTGGACGCACGTAGTTTGTCCCGGTAAGGTCGATTTCAGCGCCCATTCCTGCGACAACCCTAAACCAATTCCTACTATGAGCTTCTATTGACAGAGGTGGCAGTGGATAGTGGAGGGCAAAAGCGTACGCATTCGCCAAGTTCACTCGGTCAATCTGACAGACCGTGTACATAACCGCTACAACCACACACAAACGTATATCGATCTTACGCTTAATGCGCTTCACGGTCGCTTCATCGTATTGCAAAGATGAGTCTGATATTTGGGTCGAAAGGGCACCTTTTTCGTTGTCCTCGACATGATTCGAAGTGGGCGATGCATTGGTTTTCGCGGTAGCCATTGTACCTTGTATACTCTCACTACGCGATGGGCGAGAGAAGAAAAAGCTTGCGACTAACTCCACATTCGACCACCGTTCTTCTTATATATTTCGGTAGATTCCCTTGGCATCTCGATCCCTGTCCATTCGCCTGTCCAGACCATATCCGTAGACCTGGATACGCCGGGCAGCTGGAGAACCCCAGCTAGGATCCTGGCCAGATGATCCTAGCCAAGAACGCGGGGAATGGGGAGCTGTCAGGCATTCTGAGTCGCAATACGCACCTCAGCAAGAAGCCTACTTGCTGGCGAATTAGAAGCTCGGGATAGCTCCTGTGGAATGCCAATGAACATGTAATCAGCTTGGCGGGAGGAGGTGGCAGCTGCAGCCTGCGACCGACTCCGAATCTGCGGGGTAGCTCTACGTAGGGTAGAGGGCAAACCCAACCCAAGTGCGTAGGTGCATGCGACTAAACTGTTAAGCCAGCCCGGGTATTGAAGCTATGGTATGACAGGGATAGTCTGGAACTCTGGGCTGACCGGAGAGCGGCGCCGTGGAAGGGTTGGCGTGATAGATATCGAATCTGCACGTATTGTCTTCCAGGATACTGGCGTTCCGGCCCAGATCCTACCATAGTATGGTATATCGAATGCCCTGCCCTTCTCAGGTTCGAAGGATTGCGTTGCCGAGGGGGAGTTCGGACCGAGGATGGTCTGACATCGAACGGCCATCCAGTACCCTCAGCAATGGAGGCATCCACAGGGCATACACACTAAGATGCCAACAATCTCAACAGCTTCGCTGATATCTCAGTCCTTATCTGGGGACATTGCGCATACCCCAGCCTATGAGAAACCATTCCACGCACTAGTAAAAAAACAAATGGAAAAGGTACGTACTCGGAGAAATACGACATCTATCAGTGCAATTTATCTCCGTATGGTAAAATGAAACGTCGATGCATCAATCGCTAAGACCCGAAGTACCTACTACCATACCTAGGTAGATAGGTAGCCAATCCCACTTCGATGTCCCCCATCGCAAGACCACATCCTTCAATTCGAGCCCCGGTCGCTCCATCCTCTGCGAGAGATGCCGCAGCATAGCATCAGGATCATGTCTCTACCGCGTCAGGTCCTCGGATATGGTCGACTTGACGGGGATCACGATGTTGTACTCAGGTCGGGTGATGAGTGGAACCCAAATAGCCATTGGGTGCGTCAATCAGCGAGCTCTTTGGCATCCGATCTTGGTGTGGGCATCAGGGAACATCGAGTAGACGTAAGGGGATGGTTTTCCATACCTACCCGCTATATGGATGGTTTCTCTCGTCGTCCGCTACAGGAACGGATCTGTTGTCCTCGTCGGGATCGGGTTCCCTGCCTACCAGGCGTCCTCCAGGGTTAGTTGGTGTTGATCATCGCCGCGCAGACAAAGGCCGGGATCATGCTAAGGGGTATAGTACCGAGAACCGCCTCCCGGGCCGCCATCTCTCTCCTGTTGTACGTATAGAAAGTTATGGTAGTCAGCTGAGTGTGTCCAGTGTGTCGAGTATCTCCAGATCGTCCGGATGGGGAGACATACAATTGGGCTCTTCTCAATTTATTCTGACGATTCATTTTCTCAAGTTCTTCCTAGCTTTTCTGGTTTTCTGCTGCGTAGGATCACTCGGCTTTGAAGAAGCATCACGCCTTCGGGAGTGGGCACAGCCGAACCCCTGGGGCCAACCAACAATGCGTCTGATGCGGCTGTTGAGTTCGTGGTTATCGCCGCCCCATGCATCGCTATCGCTGGTAATATAGAGAGAACGAGGAGCCGGTGAGGCCCTGGACGACGGCCCATCCTGATCGATGGGAATGCGGCCGTTTGGAGTAAAGTGGGTGCGGGACACCATCGCTCGCAGAAACAGTATTCGAGTCTAGGCCTTTCAATGTAAGCAGACAAATGATTCTTGTTTTCGAGGCGGAATCGGGACCTGTGGAGATCACAATGTGGGCGGGATGCTGGGCTCAGCTTGGCTATTCAGCGGGAGGCACTTGAAAGAACAGAATGGATGACGGGAATCACCTGCAGCGGCCGTGTCCGTCCAATCGTGAGAGTTTGTCATTGTGGTGGAGTTGCACAGCATGCTGTCATATGACATGACATGAGGCTGATGCACTGCCTTGATAATGCAAGGTTGCAGGTCTAAGTACTGGCAGGGCATATACTGACATAACAGCCACTTCTTATGCGCTCTATTACATCAACATTCTTACACGAACAACATCCGCTGCGGACTGGTAACGCTGTGAGCCAGTGTACTCCCTGTCCTCTCATTACCATACGGAACCACTACGACGGCCGGATGCCCTGGTGATGAACCCAATCAAGGTCCGTATATCCCCGAGTGTCAAGCTGCGCTTCAAACTCCTCGACCACCTTGATCACCCTCTCAAGATGTCCGTAGTCTAGTATCTCCTTGCGAAAATCAGCCAGCTGCAAAGCCGTCTGGACGGTGTTCCGAATCTGGCGTCCGTTCAAGTTCACCTGAGCTAAATCCTTCAGCCGGGCCTTCAAGCCGTCAATGTCGACGTCTGGCCGGTTCTTGCTGAGCCCACTGATGAAGTTGCGCCATATCTCGTACCGGCCTTCGACGTCTAGATCGGGATAGTGGATTGTCAGCTGGAAACGGGATTTGAAGGCGCTGTCGAACGTCCCGATGCGGTTGGAGGTGAGGATCAGAATTCCATGGTAATACTCCAAGACGCGCAGGAAGACTGAAACCAAAGCGTTTCGCTGCAGGTCCGTTTCGCGCCGCTCCTCGAGGAAGACGTCTGCTTCGTCGAGGAGGACGACGCATCCCCAGATTGTGCCCAGCAGGAGGACTGACTCCAGGTACTTCTCTACCTCCTCGGCGTTGGTCCCGATGTCTCTACATGTCACCCGATACAGGGGCTTCCTGGTCAGCTCGGCCACGGATTCAGCTGTTAGCGTTTTGCCTGTCCCTGGCCCGCCGTGAAGAAGGATGATTAGCCCATTGCCCTTGCCTTCGATAATGTCGGTTGATACCGCCGATGTCGAATG
This sequence comes from Aspergillus multicolor, assembly GCF_047715735.1. Taxonomy (NCBI): domain Eukaryota; kingdom Fungi; phylum Ascomycota; class Eurotiomycetes; order Eurotiales; family Aspergillaceae; genus Aspergillus; species Aspergillus multicolor. The sequence goes on along the minus strand of NW_027395952.1, from coordinate 253,870 downwards.
GACGGTCACCAGTGCTTTGATCAGCTCTTTCTTATGGTGCTGCATGACCAGTCGGTCGAAGGCTTCGTTGTTCCAGTTGATCTCCAGTATCCGTTCCACGAAGAGTGATCCTATGTTGCGTTAGAAGGTTGATTTCGTTGGAGCTAGAGATACCCACTCCATTTCTTATCGTGGAAGGCAAAACCTCTGATGGCATGAGGCAACAAGAGCAGAAAGGAGCCACTTGGCGGATCGTTTTTATCCATTGCGTCAGAGTCGAGTTCCTTCCCTGTGGGAATACTGTCGGGGTCGGCGTGCATTGTTCCATAGGTCTTCATATCGACCATATAGCGTGGAGTCGTCTAGGTGTTGTAATTAGCGAATCAAGAGTTGAAGTTGCAAAGGGTTCAGCTAACCATCTGGATGCCTAAGATGCCATCAGGCGGATTGTAAGCGACAAAACATTGCTTCCGGCATCGCCAGAAAAGCTCTCCTCTAGCCTTCAATCGTTTCTCCACACCGGAGGCTGCGTATCGTAGAGGATAGATCTCCAAACTGGTTATCGGAACGGCGCTATCTGCAGCTGCTGAGGCCGGCCAGTCGAGTCGCATCTCGAATTCGCCCTGGCGGAAAACTCCATCTTCGAACTCCCACGACCACAGCGAGAGTGTCAGCGGCGCTATCCCACTTTTTGGCGGCCGCAACATCATATACGCTCGAGGGTGTGTGTCGACATCATGGACCATGATTTCACCGGCTCCGCAGAGTTTGGCCAGATGTTCCTGGTTTATCAGGCCTTGTGAAATGAGCTCATCGGCTTCTTCATAGTCAGGGCCGTTGGACCACTTCATGTAGCCCAGCAGATCATCTAGAAGACGGCGTTGGTCGATTAGGAGGGAAATAGCACGCTCTTCTTTCCACCTGTCAAACTGGTAGAGGAGATGCTGCAGCATGTTCATATTCCTTGAGCTCCCCAGGTTGGAGGCGTGGTCATGCGTCATCCCCGTCGCTGTCACAACTGCGTCCTTGAGTGTGTCGGAGAGGATCTCAATGGTTTCGATGTATGGGACGGTCCAATCACCGTGACGCCGGAGACTGAAGAAGTAGGGTTGAATGGACTCGGGAATTTCTGGGTCTTGCGGCATCGGCAAGGGCTCGAAGAGGGCGTCCATCTCTTTATGGTACGCGTGGCATTCGAATCGCTTGCTCACGATGAAGTTCAGGTCGCCATGCTGGTCCAGGAACTTGGGGAGGTCTTCGATGATCTTCTTGCCCCTCAGAGCACTCAGCCTGCTATCACCCTTGAACAGTCTTGGAGGGTCCAGGTAAGCTGTAATTTTCTCGTGCTTTCTGTGAGCTCCTTGCCTGGTGCAGTGTACATGGTAGATCACGATATAGCTTCCTGGCCTCTGTCCTAGACTTTTGCGATGGTCGGCCCTTTGAGGACGATTCCCCTGTCGGAGGGAGAGTCTCGCTGTTTCAATTCCTGCGAGGCTAGACTCGTTATCGCTTCCGCTCTCTTCAGTGCCATCGTGAGGCTCGTGGAGATGCGCATTGACTGGATCACGATTAGGGGCAATGGCGCGGTCGTCGGCATAAAGGGCGGGTGCTGTCGCTGGGTTTGGGTGCGGTCGCTTCGTGTATTGTCGCGACATTGTTCAGGAAACTACCCGGGGTTCTCCTTCCGGGCACTGGTGTCTACCTCCTTCTCGGGATTAAGCTGAAAGTTTGGATTCGGAAAGCGGAAAGAGCGGTCTTTGACATGTTGACGGAAAGGCTAAGCGCCCGTCCCTCCAGCTCGTCTGAAGCTAACGCTCGTCCTCTTTAGCTGCAGCTCACCCCTCGTTGCATGGGTCACTGATTGGGCCAACATACCCCTGTCAATTGTCACATGATTCTACAGATGGCGGGCATTTAGCGCTGACATGGAACTGTCATCCTTTTGAATCCCTCGCGGAGGGATGCATTCGCGCAGCAGGGTACTTGGCAACGGGAGCGATCTAGATACCCCTTGCATTCTAGTGTTGAGTTGGTCCATCTGACGCCAGTTCAATGGCCACGCGGAATGACTATCGCATCGGCTGGATATGCGCCCTGGCCGTGGAAATGGCGGCGGCGCGGGCCATGCTCGACGAGGAGTTCCACCCTCGTCTGACCAATCGAAAAGGCGACCGAAACACCTACGTCCAAGGCAAAATCGGTCTTCACAATATTGTCATCACTTGTCTTCCTGCTGGTGTACACGGAACCACTCCCGCTACATCAACTGTCCTGCAAATGCGAGACAGCTACGAGTCGCTCGAGGTTTGCTTCATGGTCGGCATTGGGGGTGGTGCTCCAACTGAGCGCGACATCAGATTGGGTGACGTTGTGGTTAGTTTGCCCGAGGCGAAATATGGAGGGGTCTTGCAATACGACCGGGGCAAGGCCCTTGACGGAGGGTTCATGCCGATGGGAGCCTTGGATAAGCCCCCAGACATGGTTTTGAGAGCACTTTCAGCACTGCAATCGCAGCACATGCTCCGTGAAAACGAGATCCATATCCACTACAACAAAGCATTAGAGGACTATCCATATATGAGGCGCCAAGTCCATTATCCCGGTTAAGATGCCGATCAGCTGTTTGTCGCCGAATACAGTCATGTCCCTTCGGAAACAACCTGTCATAAATGCGACCCATCGAAGCTTCGAAAGCGACCGCCCCGGGCAGATGATCATCCGCGGATCTTCTATGGGCTGATTGCCTCTGGCAACATGGTCATCAAGGACGCAAAGTTCAGAAATCAGCTGGCGAAGCAGCACGGGATTCTTTGCTTTGAGATGGAAGCCGCTGGAATCATGGATATCTTCCCATGCCTAGTCATTCGTGGAATATGCGACTATGCAGATTCCCACAAGAACAAGGACTGGCAGGGGCATGCGGCTGTAGTGGCCGCCGCGTATACTAAGGAGCTACTGCTCCACCTCCCCGATCACAAGATGATGGATAGGGTGAGAATGTTCGAGGAGCTGGCCGTCGAGTCTCAGATATTGAAAGTCGAGACACCAGCGTCAGATGGCCCAAGCCCTTTACCATCGCCTATTCCGACGCGGCCGCCGATTGAGGCTAGCGAAGGGAATGAATCAGAAACTAGAGTCGAGCCTACCCCCAGTGATCTAAGCGCAGAGCACCCAAATATCCCGGACCGCGATCCAAACAAAATCTCCATATTGAATGCGGGTGAGCTTTCGCCCTGCGCATCAGATGAGGCCACAGACGCTATCGCGGCAGTAGCATCTCAACTCGATACAAAGGATGGCAACGTGTGGTGCGATCTAGAAAAAGCTCTGCTTTCGAGGATAAATCCACGGGATGTATTCCAGGGAAACTTGGCCCTATCGCGAAAGCGACTCTCATGGCAACCCTGGCCTGGAGATTGCATCAACGTCTTTCATGCAACCAGGAAATGGCTAACGACGGCCAGCCTGAGGGGCCTGGTAGTGGAGTCGGAGAGTAACGGAACGAGCATGATGCCCAGACACTATCGGTCAAGAACATTCGCCGTGGAGGTGATTGACTTTCTGCGGCAATGGAAAGAAGCAAATCGCGGGCGAAGTCCAAAAGCCAACTACCATGTGCTTTGGGTGCTTTCTTCATCGGATCCGGTAACGCATGACCCGGTGGAGATTCTTAAAACTCTCATTTCCAACACAGTCAAGCTGTATCCGCCTGACTACCCTCAGATAGAGTCTTTCCATGAGTACATGCGGGGCGAATTGCACGGTCCTCTGCGAGACGGAGCCCACGACCCCGCTGTTGATGCACTAGGCAGGCTATTTGCTGTTTTCAACGAAGTGGTATTGAGGCTCCAAATTATCACACCAATCTTCATTATCTGTCAATCAGACAACCTGGACGTCACCCAGAAAATCCTGGATATCGCAACCTCAGAGAACAACCAGATGTCGGCCTGGTACAGAGTAAAAATTCTTGTTGTTGTCTCTGGCAGGAACCCCGGCGGTCCAGGAAATCCCCGGTGCAGGTCTAGCATTGCTGTCCAAATGCCTCCGGAACCGCCACAGGCATCGAAGCTTAGAAACACGTCTTCACCATTAGCCGGGTGGCACCTACTCGCTCCTGGAACGATTGAGAGTCCCGGGGGCGAAGATTAACTGTATATTTAGGACCAGTCAACGCGGATTCTTTCCCATTCGCGGTTTCGATAGCAGATTCATATCAAAGGTCTGCAGGAATACGTAGTTGCGCACCTCTATGTATCCTAAAGAGCGCTTGCGGCCTGTTTAATCCATTGACTGTGAGGGTCAGCTCTATGGCCTCAACACCAAGTCATGAGTGAACCGGCCCGTGGAGCTCGGCAATCTTGTCAATCAGACATGCCTCACCTAAGGACTCTATGAATCTGTCGAACTCCCTTTCGCAGTCCCCGGCAAGGTCATGCACCAGCATTTCCCTCATCCGGCCTGAAAACAGACCCCACGTCCAGTCGTTCTTCCACGTGACACTGGCATATCCCAGGGCGAAATCCCGTATTGTCTGGATTATCCCGTCGGAGATATGGAAGACTCTCCGGTTGTTGATGGCTGCTTGGACAGTGCGCGCCGTGCGTGCTTTTCGGATTTTCTCATAGATCTTCAAGACCTCCGGTATGTAATTTCTAGACTGCAATGATAACGGCGCTTCGTCGGTTGAGACGGTATCAAGTTGGCTTTGTAGTAAGGCGAGCAGCTTTCCGAGTGCAAATCCGTCCTCCACTGCCATTGCAGCGCCCTGAGCTTGGTAAGGGAGGGTCGGGTGGCATGCGTCGCCGAGAAGCGCGACGGGTCCCTTATCATCTCAGCCAGCTTCCATTGCCTTCAATAGGTAGGACTGACATACCCTCGTCCACCTCTCCAATTCCGACAAATGCATCAGCTTCCACGTCGTCACCTCCGAGACACACGAAAGCAACTTTGTCAGCCTACTGCCATCAGCACCCCATCCCATCAAGCTTCATTTCATTCACCCCAGGAATAGTATAGGACCACTTACCGCCCATCCCATTCCCTATAAGCTTCCCTCATCTCCTCTGCATCCCCCACAACCCTTCTAACGCCCGTTCCCAGATTATCAGGCCGTAACAGGACAAGATTGAATTCCTCCCCCTGCCGAACGGGATAGAAGATCGTGTGCTTGTCAGGCCCAAGCCAAGACGTTATGCCTGTTTCGGCGCAAAGGGCATTGACTTCGTCATCGCGCAGCCCTTCGATCCGCGAGCGCGGGATTATTGCGCGGTACGCGAGGTCCCCTGTTTCGATGGGGTGGGTTGGTGTATCTAGGACTTTGGAGCGGAGGGGCGAGTGCAGGCCTTGAGCTGCATCAGTAAATTCTAAACATAGGTTGGGAAGGAATTCTACCGTCAGCGCCGATGATAACGTCCCCAGCGACCCTTTCGCCATCCGCTAGGAGGACTTCAGGTGTCTCGAAGATGACATCCGTGACTTCGGCGTTTAGTCGGATCTCCACGCCTAGACGGACTGCTTCGTCGAGTAGGACCTCGTGGAAATCTTGTCGGTGGATTATCCTGCACAACTCCCGTTATCATTTGGACATTTATGGAGGGGGGGATGGGAAACACATACACCCAAGGAACCCCAAACTCGTGAGTAATATCCTCTCCAAACGGCATTGACCGTAGAACGCGACCCGTATCATATCGCCGGAACGCAACATGCTGCACAACACTCCCCTTCTCGAGTATTTTCGGTAACAGATCCAGTTGCTTCAAGACAGTGGTCCCATTCGGCGGAATCTGGATGCCCGCCCCGACCTCGCGCGCTTGAGGGGCTCGCTCGAGGACAACGACATGAGCAGTGGGATTAAAGCGACGACAGGCAGTTGCACACGTCAATCCGCCGAGTCCAGCGCCTACAATGACAATTTTCATGATGCTTCATTCGATGTTGACGCTAAACAGACATGGTAAGGTTGCAGATTCAGGGAGATGACGCAGTTTATTTACGCCGTCGGCTTGGCATTGTCTTGGCATCTCGAAGCGGGGTCTAGTGCTGCCCTGTCTATTTAGTTGCTTTTCTACCTACAAAGTAGTACAGTGTGATAAACGGCCACTGCACGCTTTTCTCCCCGCTGGTAAACGTCCATCCATTAAGATCCTTCCCTGAGGTCTTGAGCAGATTCCGTATTTCATCTGGAGTGCGCGTCCGCAAGCATGAGATGAACCCGTCCACCCACAGTGCTAATGGCGCGATCGGAAGGATGAATGTGAAGAATAGATGCACCGGCGAAGACCAGTACCACAGCAGAGACACGTAGAATCCCCAGAAGAAGACGAGCGGCGAGTACAGGCATGTCGAGACTTGGCGGGCTGTTATCTCGAATATCCTACGACATTTGTTAGCATCCACCTCTTTCAAGGTGTAGATAGAGCGGTGGTGGCCTACACAAACGCATCGGCCTCCTCCACCGCACCCCCTAGAATCCCAGCCGCATCATCATCATCGAAATGGTGGAAGCAGATGTTGAACACGCGGCACTCATTCTTGTTTCTCTCTGCGATTCGTCCAACAGCCCGCGCATCAACGGACTCCTCGATGAATTCGATATTCGGCTGCTTCTTGGCAATGGCACTCCAAACATCCACGGGCGGGAACATATCCGTCAACATGAACGTCACCGGTTCATTTCCCTCTTTCTCAGACTTGCCGTTGAGTTCGCGCTCGATAAACGGCGTCGGACCACCCGCCCCCGCGCAGACATCGACGATTGTATAGGAGGATAGATTACCGTTATTGCCAAGGTGCTCTTTTAGCACGGTGCAGGCGGCTGTGGCGAGGCTGCCGCGGCTCCAGAGGGGCACGCGCAGGTTCCAGAGTTGGCTGAGGGAGAATTGCTCGTGGTGGTGCAGCCATGCAGGGCACCAGGGTTGGTCGCCAAGTTCGTGGAATTGTATGCGGGGCCAGGGCATTGTTGTTGCTGTTGTTGTTGATGGAGAAAATTGGTGTTGGTGGTTGTGGCTGCGGAGGCAATAAAGTGACAGCGGGCGGTCCTTCCATTGAGGTGTGGTATGGCACACCCGTGAGGTCATACATTCAGTGCAATTTCCCAACAAAACAAATACTATACAATATTGTAGGTAGTGATTGCATTATGCAAGTTTTGGACGTCTAGCTAGTTAAGCTTGCCTTCTAGTGTACGGTGGTGGTGACAGAATGCTGTCCAAGTATTTGGATTGACCCCGCAGAAATATATATATATCAGCAACAATCACAATTCTAAGGCAATCCATAACACAAAGCTCTACGCTCTCACATATTAAGTATCTTGGAAATGATTTTTCTCGCAGACTAAGCCAAGGTACCTTAACGCGGGCGAGACCAGCCAGCCCGGCAGCCTGAATAGATTCATAAACTGCATGCGATACAGCAAATGATGCCTAGATCTTCCTACATAAATAGACCTACCCCATCCATGCGACCATTGACCCTTTTGAGGATATAACACCACCTTTCTGCTGCCGCTGCTCGCTGATTGATAACTAATCCAGGTACCTGCGCGTCCACGTCACTTGGCCGGTTACAGTGGTGCGTAATCCTTCCAATTGCAGTGCATAGGTCCAAAAGCAGCATTCGCTCTAGCAAGACCAGATCCTGACGACGTACCACTCGATTTCCATTCCCGGCCTGCAGCCTAGATTAAAGCCTCTTGTTCCAACTATTGGTTTGTACGCTCTGAGATACCATAACCACCTGCATCCCAAAGTGCCTGAACGAAGCTAGATGGCTCGTTTATGTTCGCCCTAACAAGTGCGTAGGGGATGCTGGGAGGACTATGTGAGGATACCCCATAAACCGGCGTAGTAGAGAGTGTACGATTTACTGATGGATAGATATGGAGCATTCCTACTAGGTGTTGCGCCGAACTGGTTCAGTTGGCCATTCTGCGGTGGTACCGACCGCTACTTCTTCCTATAGTATTCGCTTGCAAGAGGCAGTTGAGAGTTCGCAGCGACCTTTGCAATTTGTGGTAGTAGCATTGCAGCAGCGTCAGGGCGTATGAGTCTACTGAGCTTCAATTCATCCAGTTCAAAATGGCTCCGCAAACCATAAAAGCGGAGGCGTTGCAACTTGCGTGGTAGACGATCATCCGCACCTGGCTCGTAGATATGGTATACTTCAACGCTTCAACTAACGACACTATTGGCGATCTTGCATACTATCAACCGACGCATTGACTCAGTCTTCATGCCATTTGCGATATTTGTGGTTGCCAATATTTGTTCTCAATGGAGCTTGTGTGGTTCAGGAGGTGTGCCCTGACGATCGTCCCGAAAATTCGAAGACCAACCATGGAACTCAGGGTAACCCGCTCCATAACCGTACACAAAAAAGGTTTTACTGTATCTTCTGCCCTGTCGATGTGCCGAGTGTGCCGGTCAGTGCGCGAACTCTGTTCGCAATAGTATTCGCTTGATGGATGATCTGGGACGGGTGGTCATGAGTTAGTCCACTGTCCGAAAAAAGCATTAGGGGTTGGAAATAGTACGCACAACGGAGTATGCAGAAGCGTTAACGGTCTCATCTTGGCGTCAATAGTCCAGACATCAGTGGGGAGGCGTTTGCTTGATTGAATTTTGGTTGACCACGTTGGACTCTGCAGAACCCGATGGGCTGGTTCAAGCATGGCTACCGTCCCAGGTGTAGCAGTGGTTCAGGAACACGACCCAAAGACATGGATTGATGATGCTTGTTCTGCATCATACATCCAATTAGTGTCTGAAATGACGTTGCAAAAATATGGTGGACAGGCACCATATTTTCTGTTCACTCCAAGCAAAATGCCGGGCACCTGCAAACCCTAACGCTCGCACAAAAGAGGAAAGAGGTTGTCGGGATGGCCATAGCACCTGCCACCTGGGGAACGGGAGCAATCGGACATGATCCGCGGCTAGTCGAAATAAGAAAGAGCAGCCAGGGCTGTGTCATGGTGGACGACTCGAGACCGGACGGGAAAGATCGCTGAGATCGGCCATCACCCTTGATCACCGTGATGGCCAGGCTCATCGTGCATCCAGTTTCGCCAAAAGAACTGTGCGCTTTAGCGACTTGACTGATCTTGGACACGATTTTGATATCAAACAGGAAGATTCGCTTCTTTGTTGACGGTTCGACACATGCAAATGTCCGGGGTGCATGAAATCCTCCTCCACGTGGAAAGGTTACTTTGTTCCTGCAAGGCACCAATCTGCTGGAACGGTTCAGGGACAGGGATGTCCCGGAAAAGGCCTGGTCGAGTTCGCCTCAAATGGTGGATGATTGTCGGTGGGTCTGCTGATCGTCCTAGGGTCACCGCGACCAGGAACGATGATGCTATCTTCAACCCTTTCTACCGACTTTACTGTACGATAAGCCAGTTGATAATGTTGGCGAATCCAGATACGCTGACGCTGTGCACAGACGTATTGTACTCGAAAGTCATGACTCGCAAGTTGGAGGATCCCGCATTATATCAGGAGCGTCCGGGCGCGGCGCCGAGGGCCGGCACATCACCCATGGCTAGTGTCCATTAGTGTCTGGGTCTCTGCGGGGTGTTCTCATTGCTGGCCAATTCCTGATTAATCCCGAGCCCCAGTGTGCCGTCCAAAGCGTGCCTGGCCCGCTTGATGCGCGAACTGCGGTGGCTCCGGGGCGTTCATAAACATTTCACCTCTCCGTCTCTCGTTGTGTCGTCAACTCTTCAACACGTTGCAACGGTCGTCGCCGCGCAATACCGTTATAATAATGCACCAATAATGCCTACTAATGTCTAATCCGGCTTATTTCCAACCCTGGTCGCTCTGGCCTTGATCGCATCCAACCCTTGACAAGCTACGTCGCGCAGTCGTCGCAGGGGCCATGGCCTCCAACGGTTCCTTCACTTCATGTCCTGCGCCGTTTATCGCGGAGCTCTCAATTGGTGACACTGGTGGCTGTTCGTCTACGACCACCTTGGTATTTGTCCAGCGCTAATCGATATACACTGTTAGATATCCCCGGTCGCTGGTGTACGCCTCAGCTCATTGGCGATGAGACGGTCTCGTGCTGCTTCCCGTGCCCGTTCACGGATTGGCAGTACTCTGAAGGTTAGTCTTGAACATCGATAATACAGGGCAAGGTATGTTAAGGCGCTGTAGGATTTCACCCCGGCATCGTCCCCTGGATCGCACTCGGCGTCCTTGTTCTCATGGTCATCTCTGCGTTGACGTACATTCTTTTACCTGTCGAAGACACACAGCGACATTACCTTACATCGAGTCCGTTGATGGGATTCATTTTTATGTCGGTGAGTACTAACAGACTAGTAATAGTCTGAGGTGATGTTCATGCATTATACATCCAGGTCGCATTCATTATTCCCCTCGGAGATACCGACCACCACTGCCACGACGTAATAACGCCTAATGACTGGCTTTCTGAAACGACCTGCGCATTTACCGGATCATTAATACTCTACGGCGTCTGGGTTCTTATCATCGGATGTACGCTACCCTTTTTTACCGACTCTTACCCAACAGGACTAGGACTAACGAGAGCAGGCCTCTTTCGTTCTTTATCCCTCTACCTCCAATTGATCTGGGACGTCGAACCAGGAAAATGGTTCCGCTTTGTCTCTCTATTCTTCATCTTCGGCATCTCTCTCGGCCTACTAGGAGTAGCCCTCGGGGTCTCCGGCGTCTCCTACCAAGTTGGCAACATGTGCTACACCAGCTTCCCAGACAGCATCGGCTCATTCTGGGGCCCGCTCATCGGCGTCGCCTTTGTCTCCTGGCTGATTCAGATGTTCATCATGATATACTGCATCCGCGGCGTTATCACTCGAGGCGGAACAGCGCGGTTCTCCATCTTCAAGAAGCGCGCTGAGGAAAGCGATCCGACATCACGCGCAGCACAGGCGCGGAACATCAGACGGAATATCTGGCAGATCCTGGAATTGCAGTGGCGCGCCATTGCTATCTCCTGCTTAATACTGATATATGTGGTTTACGTTGCCCAGGCGGTGCTCAGATGGGGCGATCCGCAGCAGTACAGCGACGAAGAACTGCAACCATGGATTGATTGTCTGATTCAAGCAAAAGGCGACAAGACTGCTTGTCGCGACGAGGCGGATACAATAGGCCCAAACCAGAAGGAGGCTGTTTCAGCGTTGGCCTTGCTTGCTGTACGTCTCCCATTCACTTTCCAACCCTAACCACCACCTAGGTAGGGAACTAACATGTTGCAGTCTTGCGGCGTCTGGGGCGTAATCTGCACAGCCCGGTACACCATGGTCCTGGGCTGGGTTGACTGGTTCCACGACCGCTACGACGCCCTCTCCGACCTCATCCACGGCCGCCCCCGCAACAATCACGTCGGCCGTAGCATCACACCAGGCCTGGGCACAGAACAGCGCCGTCCTAACACGCTTGACCTGGAACTAGTCCCGACGAACGATACACACTCGGACGCCGTAACAGCCGTGAATTCCCCGTCTACTCTCGAAGAAGTTGATAAACTCTACGGCACGCGCAAGTACCATGTCCCCAAACACAGCTTCTCGAGACCCGGCACCGTGCATAGCATGCTCTCGAGGTCGAACTCGAACGCGAACTCGTTATGGAACAATATGACCACACCAGGCCATGCTTATTCGCAGTCTGCTTCAGCGGCTGCGTCAAGACCCCGGCGCGCCAGTGCGTTCTCGGGGAGTACGTATACAGGCAGCACGTTTACGCCAGCTGGAAGTATCTATGTAGGTGATTCGAGCGTGCAGAATACGATTACGACGACGATTGAGAGTACGAATTCGCCGCAGCATTCGCCGAAGGATAGGGAGTTTAGCAAGGACTAGCCTTACATACATTACTGGTACTCACCAGCTTCTTTAACATTGGCCTCATGAAAAAGTTTGCATGGGGTTAGGTATCGAGCCTTTGGACTTCAGAATCCAAGGGTGTCACATAAATTGGTCTAAGATGATGAAGATGGGCCATAAAGAGGAGAGGACGCACCTTATGAGCATACGAGGTTGGACTTGGATGGATTACTAGTTCATGATGTGATGATTTTTGATATCACTGACATACCCGCAACTGCGGATTTTTCCTTCTTCTTGTATATACTTACATATCCAACTTTTCAATTCCATTCCATTCTATCTTAATGCATAAGGACTTTAAGCTCGATCAAAACACCAAAAATGCAGAACATCCATCTGCATCTATCTACATATCCATCCATATTCATTCCAAGTTTTATCAATGGTGATAACCACGAATCTGTACAAGATCACGCCTTCAGGCTCACAGAGCCTCAGAAGTAACCTGAAGTTCCACGATTTCTCCCAATTCCAAGAGATCCGTATTCTGCCTTCTTCAAACCATCTTGATAAGCAAGCAATATTCCTTTCCAGATACATGAGCATAAATACTGGACCGAATAGGTATGCACCTACGGTTGCTGCTGATACAGCCAAGATAATTGGACGTTAGCCCAGGTAGGTACAAGAACAGAATGGTCATGTAAGTACCATAGTACTCTATGCCTGGTTTGGGCCTTAAGTAAATGCGTAAAATATCCAACACTTATTTGCCTGGACCCGACGTACGAATACATACATAGTCTGACTATTGCAAGTAACCATCCGATCAAAAGGACTCCATTCCACATAGACATAACCATAATACTCACGGTACCGTACCTGCAAATCTACTTGAACCAATACCCACACAACCCCTCAATCTTCCGACTCCCAACATCATGATGCCGATTCTCCTCCCACACCTGCCCGCCCTCCCCATACTGGTTACTCAAATGGCCCAGAAAGAACTCCAGGTTCTCCTTACACTGCGGGAACTGCGTTTTGAAGAAGTCAAAGAGTTCCTGGACACTCGCCTTTTTCGGTGCATGTGTGATCTTTTCGCTGAATAGGTCGAGGTACCGCTGCGTATGCGCCAGGTCTTCCGTCGCGTTTAGTTCCCACCCTTTTTCCATGTGGCCCGGGATTAGCTTCGTGGGACTCAAGGTCGCGATCAAACTAAGGGTCTTGTTCCATGCTTCCAGCAGCGCAGGGGTTTCGACTTCTTCGACCCTGTCCACTTATTAGCATACGCCATCTACCTACCCAATGGCATCTCAAATCAAGGGCGGAAATTGGTTGGGCACATACCAAACATGCGTACTCCGCCCATAAACCGCATCCCCGGTAATCAGCGTCTTCTCAGCGGGTAACCAAAACAGCGTATGGTCCACACTATCCCCCTGCAGTGGTCCCAGCAGCACAACCGGACTGCCGGGGTCCCCGTTCAGCACGAAGAAGCTAAACTCAAAAACCTCGGGCCTTCGCGGTGCCGCATGGACATTCTCGACCCCAAAGACAGACGGCCAGTACGCGACTTTATCGTCGTATTCTCTGTTGATACCAGCCAGGACGTACGGCGCCGCGTAGAATTTTGCGTCTGGGAATGCCTCGAACACGCTGTTTGCGGAGAAGAAGTGGTCGGGGTGGTGGTGGGTTACGAAGACGGCGCTCAGGGGTTTTGAGGTCGTTTTCTTTATCCAGGAGACCAAGGCCTCGCCGTCGGGCTTTAGGAAGGGCGGGTCGATGAGGATTGACTCTGAGCTCCCGACGATCAGCGTGCTTATGCTTGAGAGGCCTTTGGTTGAGGAGGAAAGGTGGTGTGTTTCGAGGGGCATGGTGGGGGCTTTATTGAAGAGATGTTCGGAATGTATATAGGGTATGATGGAGGGAACAAGGATGTTTGCAAGGTCCTCGGCAGGCACCATATGCATATTTATACCTTGCTTCCCGACACATGCAAGGATCTCCTGATCCCTGACTCCTCGCGTGAAGAGTGAGCTGTAACTCGGGAAACCCCCAGCGCGGAGTACCCCTCACTCCCATGATCGGCCTGACCCACTGCCTTGGAATGAACTGGTATGCTAGTTCCGTAAATCCGCGATCACACAGACTTGGCTGGGGTTGCCATAAAGCCTGATGGCGGGCTCTGTCTCGGTGTGCCTTCCGTTGTCCATGCTCTTCAGCATTTCTTCTTGAATCTCTCGAGATGGCGCAGTACACCAAAGCCCTAACTCCCGACTCGCTCAAGGACAAGGTCATTGTCTTAACTGGTACGCCTAGAATCCCAGCCAGCTTTCAATAAGGAAACGCAACTAACGGGTATAGGCGGCGCAAACGGCATCGGCGCAAGTCTAGTAGTATATGCGGTGCAAAACGGCGCATCCGTGTGTTTCGGCGACGTCAACACAGAAACCGGCGAGGAGATCGCAGGGACAGTGAACGCCGCATCACCATCATCTCCTCCACGCGCAGTCTTCGTCAGGACAGATGTAACGAGTTACGACTCGGTCCTGGGTCTCTTTAATAAGGCGATGGACGTCTACGGCCGGGTTGACCACGCCGTTGCGGGCGCGGGGATCGTGGAGACCGGGAATATTTTTGATCCTGCTTTGGATATGGAGTCTATTCGGGAAGTGAGTACTGTCGCTATCTCCATCTGTTTGGGAAGGAGGCGGTGTTAACATTTGAATGTGGTGACAGCCCCCACCAACAAAAGTCCTCGACGTAAACCTCCTCGGATGTCTGTACACAGCACGCATCGCAGCCGTATATCTGCGTCAGAACCGTCCAGATCCAAACTCCGACCGTTCGATCCTCCTCGTCTCGTCGGTGGCAGGATTCAAAGAGTCGCCGGGCCTTTTTGTCTACCAAGCCTCGAAACACGGGGTTCTCGGTCTCATGCGCGCAATGCGGCTGTATACATACGGTTCGTCGTCGGTCCACAATATCCGCGTCAACTGTATTTGTCCGTGGATGACGACGACGGGGATGGTTAAGGGTGTACAGGATAGTTGGATCAAGGCGGGTCTGCCGATGAATAGTGCGATGGATGTGGCGATGGTTACGGCGAGGGTTCTTGGTGATAGAGAGCTTAATGGGACGAGCATGTATGTTGAGGGGGGACGGGCTTGGGAGATTGAGGGGAGCTTGGATAGGCTGGAGCCGATGTGGCTGGGGGAGAGTCCGAGTGAGTCTCTGGCGAGGGGGCAGGAAGTGCTGGGGAAGGGGATGGATTGGACGAAGTAGCTGCATTGCTGTACCTGAATAGCGGACTACGCGCAGGGTAGTGTAGATTGAAATCATTGACGCTTAGTCTTAGCACGAACCCCCAAGAGACCCTAAAACAGGCGAAGGAACGTAATCCCTGCTTGCCCCTGCGAAGTCGGATATAGCTAGCTACCTAGGTACGGAGGACCCCGTATATGACTCATTCTCACAAAATTAGATTCATTCGATAGGTGACAGAAGCCGCATGCATTCCGCTTGATCTGCATTCTTGTCTCGGACAACCCCCAGATTCTGGTACTCCCGCGTTCTCCCCGCGTTTTGAGGTCGGTGGTGGGGGAAACCCGACATTTTGCACTGCCGATCAATGGTGATGGCCCGAGGGTGCCGGCTATGGCTCTGATCAAGTGCGTCATGACTCTTGAAGTTCCTCTCTCTTGCGATATTACAGTGAAAAGGGGCGAGTGTAGGGTTGGGCTGTTTAACACACATACCCTCTTGGCATCAAAACCTAGGTATAGGGCTAAGATAGGAAAATGCCCTAACCTGCCAACTTACCCTCATTTTACGAGCACACCATGGATAGGTAGGTTGACGGTGTTCTATAGCCCATCCTTTATCTTTGTCAAGTCGACTGGACTGCGTGAATACTCACTATGACTAAAAGAGCTCCTAATTCCTGTATATGTACACAGGGGCTGGGATCGGGCGAGCACGCACCCCACATCTACATAATGCAAAAATCCCTACCTAGGTACAGGTTGCATATGCTCATGGTTATCTTTGCTCGAGAGAAGGGTAACTATAGAGTTCGCTTGAAATTTTCTCATGTCCACATGGAATTCATATGTTCCAGCTAAGCCCAATCCTCCCTCACCAAATCCGCCGCCTTCTCAGCGACCGCAAACACCGTCGCCTGGATATTCCCCCTCGGCTCAAGCGGAAATACACTCGCATCCACAACACGCACATTCTTCGTCCCGTATACCTTAAGTCTCGGGTCCACGACGCCCCCATCCTCTCTTGGCATCATCGCGCACGTCCCGCTGACGTGGTACATCGAGAGCACGAGGTTGCGAATAAGTTCCTGCGCTTCTTGAACATTGTTGATCTTCTCGGGTGTATGAAGTCGTTCTCCTCCATTCTTTAGCAATGCAGACATGGGTGTTGTCTCGGGAATTTTCTCCATCCACATGCTGTGTCGAGCCTGGAGTTCCAGGTCCGCCGGGTGCCGGAGGATAGCATGGTCGATTGTTGGTGGAGCGTTCGGGTCAGGGGAGGAAATGTGCACGGAGCCCCGCGAGAGCGGGTAGCTTAGCAATGAGAGGATACTCATAAAGAAGCCCGGGTGCTTCAACCCGAAGATATCGTTGGGATCTGGGCCTGCGGTTGGCACGAGCTGTAGGGGCGCCATGATATATTGAACTGTTGGTTCGGCGGGGTTGGAGAGGATGGATTTGAGGACGGTGTACTGCTTCTTATACATTGGTGGCACGGTGTCATCGGCTAGGGAGGCGTCGATCTTGGAGAGCAGTTCCGCCCGCTCGGTTTCTGGGAATTCCAAGCATGGCATGAACGCTGACACGAAGGGCACCATGCCCAGCGGCCCCGACCCGTCCTTTTGATATGCGACCATTGCGGCGGCGGCGATCGCGGGGTCGCGTGCCATGTCGCCGGAGGGCATCCCGTCCGCGACTTCGTAGTTAAAGCATACGATGCCATGGTCTTGGAGGTTCTCGCCGACGGTGGGGAGGTCGACAACACATTCAATGCCATGCTCGCGGAGACGGCCTGCGCGGCCAATGCCGGATAACTCGAGGATCTGGGGCGTTTGGAATGCACCAGCGGCCATGATGACCTCGCGGGATACAGCGACGGTGTACGTCTCGCCGTCTTTGATAAATTGCACACCGGTCGCAGTAACTTCGCTTCCATCCGCACGATCGAAAACGATCCCACTAACCAGTGCGCCCGTGACGATTCGCAGATTTTTTCGTCCCAACACATCATCCCCCAGATACGCCGCCCCAGAGTGACTCCTCGTCTTGGTAACCGGATCGACCGCGCCAGGATTAACAAACGGCCCCGCGCCCTCGCCTTTAATGGGGTCGTCCGTCTGCGGCCAGCCCAGCTCCTCAAACGCCCGGAACCACGCAGCGTGATACGGCATGTACCCGCTCTCATCGCCGAAACTCGCCTGGACGGGCCCGTCACTCCCTTGATCGGCAGTCTCGGATTTCATCCCGCCAAAGAACTTTCTCACCGAGTCTGACGGCGGCGTACCGGTATGGAACTTCCGCACATACGGCGCAAAGTCATTCCACCCCCACCCCGGATTCCCCAGCTCCTCCCATGCATTCATCCCAGCGCGAGACGGGTACACCAGCATGCCCATATTGATAGCGGAGGACCCACCCAGTGTACGACCTTTATTCCCGAAAATGCGCCGCCCGTTAAGTTGCGGCTGTGGAATCGAGCGCAAATTCCAGTCGAACTCCGGGTCTTCGTAAGTTGTTGCCGCTAGTCCGGGGATTTTTATCCGTGGGTCGTCCAGTTTGTTGGTTCCTGCTTCGAGGACCAGGATTGTAATGGTCGGGTCAGCGCTCAGCCGGTTCGCGAGGACGAGGCCGGCGGTGCCGCCGCCGATTATTATGCAGTCGTACGTTGCATCCTGCAGGCCATCGGCGCTGTCTGTGTTTATATTAGTCGATGGCATTATTGCAGTAGTTTTTGTTTGAGCAGCTCACGACGCAGCTTTACCCGTGGCTGAGGGGCACGGCAAGGTCTTTAAGTACCCCTCAGGACGCCGGAGTCCAGCCAGTAGAATAGCCGCCTGCACCTAGTTTAGTAGCATAGCTAGAGTGCCTTAGGGCATGAAGGTCTAGCAAGTGAGGGGCTCGAAGGCCAGGCGTTGTTTAGCTGGTGTTGAGCGGTTATCAGCCCACTCCACACGGGATGAAGGCACTAATTTGGTGATGGGACCGGGGGCAGCGATTGGCTAGTCCGTGTAACTTGTATGGGCACTCTGCATGTGCTGCGTGTCCGTTCGTGCGTAATGCAGAGTTAGTGCGTCCGTTCCGGCCATCCTAGAAATGTAGAGGCCTGAAGGTTGAGGATAAGCGGGGTACGATGGTGGAAAGAACACACACAAACGCTCAAGGGGATTAAGAGATAAAGGCGACTTGATAATCTTTTACTTTAATTGTCGGTTATAAAGCACTATTTCCTTACTAATCACGTCTACCAGGCAAGGTGGCCGAGCGGTCTAAGGCGCGCGGTTAAGGTCCTATCAGAACCTCCTCTTGATCTCATCAAGTTTCCGCGTCATTAATTTGGCGTGGGTTCGAATCCCACCCTTGTCATTCTTTTTTTTTCTTCTTCCAAACCTCCCTACTATGTATGTAGCTTCTGCTCGTTTTTTTTTTTTTTTTTTCATCTTCGTTGTTGTTGTTAATCACGATAGATATCGATTAGAAAAGGGTCGGTTATTCTTCCTCCGAAACATTGAGGAGGACTAGGAGGAGATGGACGAGGAGATGGGCATTGCGGACTTCGCAGGCAAGTTGAGTGCCTCGGCGGCAAATATATATATATATATCTAACCTTACTGGATTTCTTGGGCGCTCCGTAACGTTTAACGTACCATAGGTATCATGCTCTTTGCACTTCAAATAGTAACAAAATCAAAGAAAAACTTCAGGCTAGAAAGATGTTGTTTGAATGACCAGAATGGGTAAAAAAAACTCGTGCCTCTATAATATCACCTCTTAGTGTTTGTGACACATGTTGACCGTGGGGCAAGTCATTCCACCGCAATGCTCGCCTATCCTATACTGGTACAGTACATCTTCCAAATATCAGTATTCCAATCGCCAAGGAGTCGCTGTGGGAACGTTAGATATGGTAGGTTACACGCAATGAGCATAGTGCCACCCGCAACAGGAATCAACTTCTCATTATGATATTCTGTCAGTGTTGTTCTCAATGGCCTTGTAAAGCGGAAGCGATCAGTCTGGTGATTGAAGTACAGTGAGTTCATCCAAGCCCACTCACGTGTCCCTCTATACGAGCCCTTGTCTCACAGCATAACACTGCCACATCTGACCTTGGCGCCCAAAATTCAGCTCACTCCGATCATTTTCCATCAGATATACTGACTCCCCTTGTTGCGAGTGTATATCTCCTGCTCCTCCCTGTTATAACTATTACGGGTGAACTAATATCTCACAGTGAACATACCCCTTATCGGATACAGTCCCCTCGGCCGCGGCTGGCTAACCGGCCAACTCCGCAAGCATGCATAGGTGATATCACATCTCGCCAGTGACGAACTACATTCCTGAATCTGGCCGTAATCGAAAGAGTGCAGGATTATCGAGTTTGGACCATCCAACCCTCAACACTGACCCACGTCACGCTCTGAGCTCAGAATCAAGAAGGTAGGCACAGTGAGGTTTCATTTCCCTTGTGCTAAGAGTATGCATTAGCGCAGGAACCAAGCCGAAGAAGTTATCGCTGCCAATGGTCACCCTGAAACGAAACAATTATCATAGCAAGGTCAACAAGGCCCGGGGCTACTTAGAGCTCCTAGCTAAGATCGGAATGCAGCCCTACTTGTGGCCTATTGGATGCTGAAAGTTGACTGTCTTTGTTCCTATCAAGCCAACAGATAGCTACGAGCTCAGTATCCGTAAGAACAAAGCCCAGTCGCATGTAAACGAAAGCTGGCTGGGTCAGCTACAATCAGTCACTCTTTCTCCCCTCCATTCGGCTTTCCTCACGCCTGCCGTGCCTGTGCTGTCACCAATCGTGGCTGCTCGTCCTCTTGAACTCTCTGGCGTTCTCTGTTTCTCCTTCTCCTCATGATTGTTGCCCACCACCGTGACCGCTACTTTTAGGTCTTGCTGCTGACGACTGTTGTTGATACTTCACTATCATTCTATTCTTGCGGCGAGGCTCTTTGATCGACTCAGTCGGCGAGCTATAATTGACCCCCTGTCCCCCGGTGTTTGTCTATTCATTTCTGACTTCAATTCCACGGCCATAATTTCTTCCAAAGCCCGACTTCGCCGCTCTTCTACTTCCTCACCAGACACTTATTGAATTCCTTGGAAAATTGCTGGTCTCTGGCTTTCTGGCTAATCTATAATTATAATGTGCTTTCCTTCAGCTTGCTCCTACTGCACCCCACGATCATTACAGTTACCACTCTCCAACCTCCTGTGAGATAGGTCGGTCAAGGCAAGGTTCGGATGCCATGGACGTTCAGCATGGCCCCGAGAGGCAACCAGCGGCGAGACCGTCGGCAATCGATGGCACGTGGAATCAGAATGTGTCTTATAGCAAGTACTTCTCTCTTGCCCCTCCGTTCCTTTCTTATTAGCATACCTTCCCAAGTGAAGGCGGCGATTGTTCCCAAAATGAAGCTAACTGATCCTTCTTCCTTTCTCTTTGTGCTGCATAGCTTGCCCGAGAGAAACCCACCTCCGCATACGGAGAACGGACGCACCTACCATGGGTTTCTCAAAGGAACGTATTTCCTTCCTTCCGACGAAGAAGAACAAGACCGTCTTGACATCAACTGCTGCGGATGCATGGGAGAAACTGAAGACTTGCAGTAGATTCCAAGATACGCTGCTCTATGGTTTCCGTCTTTCTCCTTCTTCTCTAGCAATGCTTTCCTTGTATTTGAATGCTTGTTACTTGTTGAATAGTTGAACTATCTGATGAAGCTGTTGTGGTGTGTTAGCCTAACGCCATGGAAGGCTGAAGTTGAGAACCCTCTGTGTAGTGATTTCAGACGTGGCCAAGTTGCGAGCACCAAATTGAAGTTAAAGTATGCAACAAACATCTATATTATTTGTGAGTGCAAGTATGGCGTGTCAGCCACAATGTCGGAACATGGGTTCTTCCCCTGTCCTTGAGTGCCCGGTCTGCACAGTCTTAGTCAGCATCATAAGTATAACGTAATTCCCGGTCGTTCCGCCCACCCCGGTCGTTCCGCCCACCCCGGTCGTTCCGCCCACCCCGGTCGTTCCGCCCACCTCCAACATGCAATTACAACCACCAAACTCGAAGTTATTCCCAACAACTCAATTTTCAATATTTCTTAAAAAACTAAGTCGCACGATAATTAGGACATCTAGTTCTAATATGCCCCTAAATATTATAGTTAAAACAGGTTAGTAAAGCATGTTTTAGTAAAGCTAAAGTTATTAAAGTAAATGCGCTTGCTTTATCACCTCCACCATTTACATTATTTAACTACTTATTTCTTAACATAATTAAGTCCCTTGCTTCTTAAACTTAGAGGCCTTGTACAAAGGCTATTTAATATTTTAATTAACTTTTTTTTATTACTAAACCTAACTCTCTGCGCAAAGATTATTTAATTTTTTTAGCACAAAGGTAGTATTATAAATTACCAGCTTGCAGCCTTTTATAAGCTTATTTATTATTTATTTTAAAGAAAATAAAAAAGTTCAAGTGCCTTTACTAAGTAGACTTTTAACTAATAAAGCTTTTTTATATAGTTATCTTACTATATAAGGCGTAGCAAGAGTAAAGGAGCTGGTTAAGGTACCCCCCTGGCAAGGGGGGGGGCTAGGTATAAATATTTTATAGTTAAAGCGCTTTAAAACTTCTTTTAGGTTAAATAGCTTTATTTTAATTACTTAAAAGCCGCTTTAAAGGTTTTAAATTATAAAGACTTGCTGGCGGGCCTTAGGATAGGCCTTTAAGAAGTCATGCTTATTAATATAGTAAAAGCCCAGGCGCATCTTAGCTTTAACAAGGCCTTTATAGGCCTTTTTTAGCGGCCTAAAATAACTAATATTTAGTGGTTAAAGAAAATATAATAAATAAGAAGGCATGCAGATATAGATAACTTTATTATCCTTGTAAAGTTTATTAAATTTAGGTATTAAATAACTACCATGGCTATTTAAAATAAGTAATTAATAACTCCTAATTATCCACTTAGTTATATAAGGAATAAAGCACTTTTAAGCCACCGGAGGGTTATCTGGTTAGTAGTCTAATTATTCATGCTTAATTTAATCCTCCAGTCTCCTGGGAGGCCTAGTTCTTTAAATCATCCCTTAATATAAGCCTTTCCTTTAAAGATAATGCAAGGTGGAACCATAAATCCCGTTAATTTAATATACTTAATTAAAGTGACCCATTCTCGCTGGCCTGGTTAAATAAGATAAGGCTTACCAAGTATCTCAGCTCTTATAATAACCCGTGTAGTTATAATTAGGCCTATAGCAAAGCCGGTTTTATTAAAATTATAAATATCTTAAAGCTAAATACCGTGCTTCTCTTATAGTACTTATAGGTTATTAAATTATTCTTTTATGGCCTTAGGATTCTCGCAGAGGGCACACTAATAATTATACTTGCGTGTAAATTAACTTTTAACTTTTTTATGGCGCTTAATAAAGTTAGTAACCCAGTTCTTGCTTAGTGGCTTAGGGGGGGTTATAAAACCTTTTTAAAGAGGAAGATAGGCCATTTACTACACATGCAAGACTCTTAGAGCAACTTTATGTGTATTTTTATTAATAATCTAATCTACCAAAGCCTCTTCCTAATTCTTAGAGAGTTAGAACAAGTAGTTATAAAGTTTTATTTAAAATTTATGTTCCTTAAGGCAATCCTAAAGTATAAAGCACGGCATATTATAAACATTTGCCGCGCGACAAGCGCTCGAGATCTCGCGTTTTTTTAAAGCTTATATAGCAAGTTAGATCCTCCCCTCTTGCTTTATTAAGTTTTAATAAGATTAACGCGGTTTTGGTGGCATGGTGGTTATTTAAATAGCTTTAATAATTTAACGCGAGAAATTTTGGAAGGGTGGGCGGATCAACCAGGGTGGGCGGAACGACCGGGAATTACGTTATAGCCTAGCTCGGAGGTGAGTATACAGGTCATCCGAGCTACCCGCGGAGCTCATATAAGCGTCACCCCCACCACGTGATGCCAAGGCCATTATTAAGTAATAATATCTTAAGTAAGGTTAAAAAAAAAATACTAAAACTTCTTAAAATCTAAGATTTTTTTTTATTATCTTTAAAAATATAAATATCCTAAGCAGTTAATAACTACTTACTAACTACTTTATTATTTTTTTACAAGTATAAAGTCTTATACACCTGTAATTAATCTTAATAATTATATTAGCCTAAAGCTCCTTAATAATAAACTAGGTATTATAAGTATAACTAAAATTAATTACTTAATAAGTAGTTAAGAATTAATAAATACCTTAAGAAGAATAAATTTTAATTTCTCTTACCCAGGCTAAGAGTAACCCTCTTATTACTCTTATTTTAAAGTATATTAATAATCTACCTAAGTATCCTACAAGTAATATTCATGGCTATGCATATGTTATTACTAGTGGGGGCCAATCGCAAGTAAAATTAAAGGTAATAGTGCATAATATAAGCACTTCTTAAGTAATTAGTAACTGGTTAAATACTAATAATTACTTAAATATAATATATAAAGTTCCAGAAATATAGGGCAAAGCAACCAGTATTTTGTTTATTTTTAAACTACTAGGTTAGGAAGTTTTTTATAAAATACTCTAGTATTTATTATTATAAATTCCTAGCCCTGTAACTTAAGGCATATTATTATACAGCTGTTAATAAGAGAATATAGGAGAAGATTTAAAAGTATTAAAGTAATATATAACTACTTAAAAATAATATAAGCAAGAAAAATACTTATAGGTAAATTACTAGCTAGTAAGTAGTTTTTAAGTAGTTACTAATATACTTTAGCTACTATTAGTTAAAGGTTATATTCTTTTAGCAGGGCAATGCATGTATAAATTAGATTTTATATTATAAACCTGTTTTTAAAAGGTATACTTAGATAGTAAGTAACTAAGGATTTTAAGTACTTAATAACTACTTACTAACTACTTATAAAATATAAATAGCATATATATTTTATATATTAAATATATTAATAATACTGGGGGGCCTTTAAGCAAGCACTATTAAATACCTATTTAGGGCCATACTACTTTGGACCTTTAATTCCTTAAGAACCTTTTTAATAATAATACTATATCACTAAGTAAGGAATATGGTTTATTTAAATCAATGCATTCGCGGAGGTAGTTTTATAGTAAGTAATTACCAAGTAGTTATAAACCAGTTTTTAACTACTTTATAGCGCGAGATTACCCACAAGGGCCAGGGAAACTAGTACATCTAGGCTGTGATATTACCTTTAATACTTTAGTACTAGTAAATATAAGGTAATATCCTTATATTTTATTTATATTTTATAAGGTTTATAAATATCCTCCACCTCCTTTATTAAAGGCCCCGGAGCGGATCCTTTAACAGGTAAAGGAGGTTATACAGGAGATTAATAATTTAAGTATAATAATAAATAAGTAGTTACTAAGTACTTAATAACTACTTACTAATTCTTAAAGTAACATTTTTTTAAAGTCCCTAGCTTAAACATTTTTATTTATAGTTTAATATATTTACTTTAACAAAAATTTATACTAGTTTTTATAATAAGGATTATATAGCTATTATTATTTAAAAGCAGTGGTTACTCTTTTATCCTGCTAAATAAGATATTAATAAAGTAATCTTCCTGCAAAATATAACCCCTGCTATTAAGGTAAGTAGTTATATACCAGTCCCTAAGCAGTTACTTATTACTAAGTATAATATTAAAAATATGTCCAGGAATATTACCTAAATTTTAAAGGTATTATAATTTTTTATAGTTATAAAAGCTAGATTTAACTACTAGCCTGCTTATACTTTTTTAAAGTTAATATATTATATAAATAACTTTAAAATAAGGAGATAAATAAGGTTATATTTATAACCTTTTTTTAAATTAAGTAAAGAATAAGTAGTTTTTAAGTAATTAACTAGTAATTAATTACTAATATTTTATAATTATTATACTTCTTTAAGTTTTTACTAATATAAATAGTATAAAGGGCTATTATTTTTTATTTAAGCATACCTTTATACTTTTAAAAAAGGTCTCTGGCTTGCCTATCCTATTTAACTACCCGCATGGGTGTGGCATCTATAGGATTATTATTAACATGGATTCCAAGCAATATAGTGGTAAGTGCTTGCTAAGTAGTTAAATAATACTTATTAATTTTATTAGGCCTTGGGCAGTATTTATTAGAGATTAACCCTAATAAGCATGATATTACATAATAACTATAATATATTATTATGTTTTATAAGGTCTATTTCCAGCGTAATATCCTAAAGGCTATTAGGTTAATAAACAAAGGGTCACCATTATGGAGTTAAATAATAAAGTTACTATTATATTAGTTAAAGGCCCAGTATAATGAGATAGTAGATCTTTTAATAAGTATAACTACTATCTAACTACTTAAGAACTGCTTATTAACTTTATTAGAGTATAAATCACCCGCGGTATAAAATTAGGCTATTTAAAAAAAGACAGTGGTAATTAAGGCAGGACTAAATAAGGCCTGCTTTAAAATTAAGCCTACCTACTTTAATTAGCTTTAAAATTATACTAATATAGTAAAGTAATCTTATTATAAGGTAAATACTTTAGGAAGGTATCTTACTTTAATTAAAGTAGTTAAAAAGTACTTGCTAATTACTTAGTTTTATATTTACTAACCTATTAATAGTACTACAAAGCTTAATAAAAATAATATTTAGTAATATTAAAACTTCCTGGATTTTAATATATATTACTTTTATTAAACCTTAAATATAAAGGCTACCTATCTTTAAGCTTAATAAAGGAAATATAAGTACTTGCTAAGTACTTGCTAAGTACTAAAGCTTACTTTAATTATAAGTAATTATAAGTAGTAAAAATTTTTTACAAGAGCTAGATTAAGCAGTTAATCTAGCTCTGGCTAGTAAATATATTTTATATTATAATATTTCTTTTAATATAAAAATATAAAGTAAGTTAAGTACTTGCTAACTACCTAATAGCTAGCTAATAAGTACTTAAATTTATAATCTTTACTTTTATCCTTTACTAAGTTGCCTTAGCTAATAGCCTATCTCTTAATAATTATTATAAAGAGCTTAAGCTTTACCAGCTTAAGGTAAGTATTAAAAAGCAAGAGGAGGAAATATAGTATAAGTAACTTAAAAATAAAAGGTTAAAGCTAAAGCTTATAAAAAGGTAAATAAGAATTTAAAAGGTATAAAAAAGGGGTACCTAAGTAATTAATAAGTAATTAATAAATACTTTTTATAAGTATACTATATATTTTCTTAAAATACTTTAATAATTATATATAATAAAAAATAAAAAACCTAAGTAATTTTTAACTACTTACTAATTACTTAAAACTTTTTTATTATATATATATATATTATATTTATAATACTACCTTTGGCTTACTATCTCCTTTATAAGATATATATAAATAATATTATTTAAAAAAATATTAATTACTTAATAACTATTTATATATTAGCTATTTACTTATTACATAAGTACAGGGCCTTACTAAATAGTATTTAAGTAATTTTTAAGTAATTTCTTAGCAGCTACCTTTTTATTTACCTGGTTCTTAGGCTTCTTAATTACAGCACGGGGGTGCAGGTCACTATAATTAAATAAGATAAAATAATTATATTTATTAATATTCTTATAGTAATTAACACGGCTATTACAGGACTTGTAAAATATAAAATACCCTATATAAACTACCTTAGCTCTTATATTAGTAATATAAACCTAAAATTTAAGCAGTTAATAAGTGGTTAAAAAGTAATTAAGAAGTACTTATAAAACTATCTTTTTTTTAGGGAGGGCAGGAAGGGCTCCGGGGGCATGGTTTAGGCTTATAATAACCCTAGTAATAATATTATTAGGGTTAATACTAGCAAATAGCTCCTTATACCACTTTAAGTAATTAGTAATTAATTATTAAGTAGTTAATAAGTAGTTAAAATATATACTAGCCGCCTTATTAATAATCTTTTATAAAGCGCGGCCCCTAGCATTTCTAACTAGCAGCAAGACATCCTTGTATAAGATAATATAAATATACAGGTTATTAATAAATTTATAGTTATACTAAATAGTTCCCAAGCAGTTAGTAAGTAGCTACTAAGTAATAAAAAAGCAGTTTAATAGTAGCCTTAAAGTAATTAAGAATTTTATAAAATATCTTATTATAATAAAGGTAAAGGTAGTTATCTTTGTCCTAAGCAGTTCCCAAGTAGTTAATAAGTAGTTAAAAATATAAAATATAACACAAGAAGACTTACCTTTTTATACTTAGGTAGCTCCAGGCGCCCGGCTTTAACTTTATAAAGGTACCACTAGTACCACTTTTAAACTAATAAATTAGTAATTAAAGAGCAGGAAAAAGTAATTATAATAAAACAGGGGCTTAAGATAATGATTATTAAGAAGTTTTAAAGTGCTTAACTTATATTCTTTAAAAGTACTGCTATACTAAAGTTAATAATATTAGTAAGTGTTTTAAAAGAGGTGACTTAAGTCAAAATCTTTCTGGAGCTTAGTTATGGGTCACGTGACCGCCAAGACCATTACATAAGCCATTTCAACTCGAGCGACCGAAAAGACAAGAGAGGGTAGGTGGCATTGATATTAAAAGCGGGTCCCGCTACTTGGGAGTTAGCTAACCGCGTGGAACTTAACTTTACCCCTAGTATATAAAAAATTTAAATAACTATAAATTCCCTAAATTTTACTTTAGATTTTGGTTTCTTTTTTTTCCAGATTTAAAAGATAAATTCCTAAAGTACTTAATAACTACTTATTAATTACTTTATAATAAATCTTTAAGATCCTAGCTTTTTCTTATAAGATAATTTTTTTTAATTAATTAAAAGTGAATTAAGTAATTAATTATATAAGGTAGGTTATAAGTAATTAGCTGCCAAGCACTTGCTAATTAATTAGGAGAAAGAAAATATCTTAATTTTACTTATTAATACCTTAAAAAACCTATTAAAGGTTTTAAAATTAGAATATAGTAATAATCTTCCTAAATATCCAGTAACTAATTTAATAGGATATGGCTATGTTATAAATATGCCTTTTAATTAGCAAAGGGAAACTGTTAAGGACATGATTAATAGTATAAGCGCTTATTAAGTGCTTATTAAGCAACTATTAACTACTTAATAAATTTAATATTATATTTGGTAAAATTATTATAACAGGCCTTGTAGCTAGTTTTTATTTTTTAAAATATCCTACTTTAGCTTATCCTATTAATATTTTGGGGTAAAAATTTATAAACATGCGGGTATATAGCTTAAGAATATATATTATACCTGTCTTATAAATAATTTATGGGCTACTTTACAAGGAATTTAACATAAAATTAGTAAAGTTAAGAGAGATATAACTAAAGATACTATATATAGGTATAAAGTAATTAGCAAGTACTTAGTAAATATTTTTTAACTAGTTTTTAATAGATTTTACCGCGCGGCAAAGAATCTCTTTAAGAATTAATAATCTTGTTTTAAATTTTAAGATTCCTGCCAGCCATAACTAGCTTAGTTATCTATTCCAGTAAGCTAAGTAGCTATAAACTAGTTTTAAACTGCTTGCTAACTAAGTATAGAATTTATTAGGTGGTTTTAACTCCTATATTAAATATATTAACATATTATCTAATCCTGCCGGGCATTATACCTATTAGGTGCCTAAGAATGGCTCTATTTATCTTTAATTTCTTTAAGAACTATTTACTAGTAAGGTTATTATTAATATTAAGGAATATAGTGCGGTTAAATTAGTTAAATCTAAGTCACTTTTTTATAATAAGTACTTAAAAGATATTTCCTAATTACTTATAAACTACTTGCTAAGCACTTAATTAGCTTACAATCACCCTTAGGGACCAGGAAAACTAGTATATATTAAATATAAGGTTATATTTTATTAATTAATTCCTATAAATCTTAATTACAACCCCTATTTTATTTTTATATCTTATGGTATTTATACATATGCCCCTTTACCTCCTTAAAAGACCCCAGCAAAAATCATGAATAGTATTTTATAATTAATTAAATAGGCTTAAAGCCCAAGCTTAACACTTAATAAGTACTTCCTAAGTAGTTTAAAAGTTAATTATAAATTATTATTAACTATTTTATAGGCGCTTTTCTTAAAAGTCTAGTACTATAGTTATTTTATGCTAAATATAGTTACTATATAATTTAGTAAATCCATGATAGTTTCTTGAATCTAGACCTAATTAGGGCTATTATTAGGAAATAGCGCCTTTTATATTATCTAGCAGGTTAAGATATTAATAGTGTGATTTTTAAATTAAGAAAGAATATAAAGTTTAAGGTAAGTACTTAGTAACTGCTTCCTAACTACCTGATAACTAATTATATAACCTAGGAGTATGTGCAGGAGATTTACTAGAATAATAATTAGGTCTTTATTATTTATATTCTTAAAAACTAAGCTAAGCTTCTTTATACTTTACCTTTAGTTAAGATTAACATGTTATACAAGCATGTTTAATTAAAAAAGCTAAAGAAATTAGTGTTTGCTGTATATTTAAATAATTAAAAAAAGAGTATATATAACTAACTACCTTATAACTAATTAGCAACCACTTGCTAACCACTTATAATAATTATTACTTTATGTCAGGTCTTTATAACTAAGGACACAACAAAAGGCTATTATATTATATTTAAAAAAGTTTATAATATTATTTATAGGTTAACTAATAAAAAGCTTACCTTGTATGCTATACATGGCACTGGACTGCATGCTCTGGTAATAAATATAAATAATAAGTAGATTAAAGGTAACCTTTAACCACTTTTTAAGTACTTATTAAGTAATAACTAATTTTTTATAATAAGGCTATTTTAGTTCCTAATAAAGATTAACCTAGAGTCCTATTTATAACTTTGGATTTTAAAGAATATTCTTATTTTATATTAGGTATATTTTCTTTAAGGAATTTATAAAATTATTTATAAAAATTCTCTAAATTAATATCTTAGGGTATAAATAGCAGTACTTTTAGAATGTAAGTCTAAAAAAAATTACTAAAAATAATATAATTATTTAATTTATAAGTATTTCCTAATTAATTTTTAAGTACTTTAAAAGTACTTACTAGCTAATTATTCTTAAAATATAAGTATTTTATAGTTTAAAATTAGGCTTGTTATAAAAAGAATATAGTTATTATAGCAGGACTTAACAAGTATTACTTTTTTATTTTTTATTATATTTTTAATTTAATTTAAAAGAGTATAAATACTGTTAAGTAAATATATAATAAGTTTAATTACTATAAAAAGCACTTAATACTACTGCAAGTAATTCTAGAGTAAGTTTTTAATAACTTAGTTTAAATACTTAATAAGTGCTTGGTAACTGCTTACTAAATATGCATAGGTTATAAAAGCTAGATATATAAAATATTTAATAAAATTAAGCTTATAGCTCCTATGGTCTTTAGCATTAATATATAACTTAAACTCTTAAAACTAGTTATTTTAATTATATAGCTTAGTTTAATATATCTTTACCTTAAGTACTTATAAAATACTTACCAAGCACTTTACAAGTACTTATATAAAAGTATTTTATAAAGCTAGCTTAATAAGAGGAAGAGTCTAATTCTTCTAAGAATATTTATAATTAAGATTAAATATTTTTTTTATTTTTTAGTAGTGGAAGGCCACTATAAAAAACTTTAAGTTAAAGAAGTAATTAAAAAGGCAGTTAAAGCCAGCAAGAAAGTTCCCGGGTAAGATTAAGGTATAATTCTTATTTAAGTGCTTAAAAACTACTTATTAAGTACTTACCCCTACTTTTTTAGTACCTCTTAGGTTAGTCTCCAAAAAGTTACTATAGCTAATTCACGTGACTAATCTTAAAATATAAAAATATAGAAATTAAAAAAAAAGTTAAAGATTTAAAGTTTTAAAGCTAAATTACTTGTAAAGTAAATTAAAATTAAAAAAAAAGAGTAAGAATTATATAAGTTAAAGTTAAAAAATAAAAAGTAGTTTTTATTATTAATTAGTTCCTAAGTACTTAAAAGGTAGTTATTAAATATATATTTTAATAATTAAGATATATATAGTCTACCGTGTATTTTTTATATATATTTATAAACCTGTTAAATACGCTATTAGTCTATTAAAATTAACTATTAAGATACTTAATAAGTACTTTTTAAGTACTTTATAAGTAGCTTATATAAATTAAAGGGTAGTTTTACTACTTTATAGGCTTGCTTTTATCCTTAAAAATAAAGTATATAAATTTAATAGTAAAGGTATTAAAAGTAATAAAGTAGTAAGTTAAATATAGCTATAAATTCCACGTGGAATTTAGGGCACGGGCCAGATTCCACCCGTCTTCCTGCCTAAGGCAGACTAGTGCGTTGATGCCAGCTTTTAGCGCGTTGAACCCAACTACTTTCTGAAAAGACAACACTGGCTGACCTGCAACCTCCTCGGAGGTGCATCCGCATCTCCTAATACCAGACTCCCTTCCTATTTCCCACAGCTCTAATCTGTCACGTGATGACTAAATCCCTCGTTTGCTGTTATATCTTCCGCACTCTGAGCCTCTGTTTGAGCCTCTATGTTTTGTATTCTTTAGAAATCAACTTGTTGCTTTAGGTTGAGCCTTACATCCTGTTTCTTTCTTTCTTTCTTTCTTTTTATTTTCTTCCTGAGAATGCATTAAGACCTCCTTGAGACCTTAAACAAGGCTCTTTGGCCTTATCTGACACATACTCTATCTGGAGAAAGAATAATAGTAAAGGGAGAATCATGCTAGATAATTATAAGCACAGGGAGATCAGGAGCAAATTTTGCGCTTAGCCTTTCCACAAACCATGGAGCCAAACTAGTTGATTCTGTGTTAGGACTTAAGGTCTATGCATCTGACTTAAGAGTCTGATGGCTTGCCTGATTATGTTTACATTGTCGCCTCGCATGCTCTTACCAGCGAATCCATGTGATCATTTACGGAGTTAGGAGTTAGGAGCCTTTCCCTGTCGATGACAGACGATTGCCATCAACCCAGACGAGAAGTCTCTCGTGTATGCTACGGAGTGTCCTCAACCATGGATCAATATATTCTAGTACTAAAACTGCCAAGCGTCATGCAGGCTGATGACATGCGGGTCAAAAAAGATATATAATTGGCTGATATAAGCTAAAGTTAAGTGGGGATCATGCGGCTGTATGACTTGTTTACAAGGCTTTTACTACCAGTATTCAATGTGGCACTCGAGATCGACTCCTTTCAAAATCGTATGCGGTACCTGTTGACTGCTATATTAATCGGCATGCAGCCGCTGTTTTGGCTTTCGGCTTCCCACATTCATAGTCGGTATCTCGCACTGTCAGTCTTCAATACTCAGCGAGCCGTACTTTGGACGTATGTCCCCAATGCTTCGAGGGCCATGGAACTATGTTTTGCTAACTATCATTGAGATCTACGAATTCAACCAAAATGGTCAAGACACTTCAGTTTGGCGATCAGCAAGTCCCCGTCCCCGGTTTTGGCGCGATGGGTCTTAATGCTGCCATGGGGACAGACTTCGACTATGAACAGTCCGAGCCAGTTCTTTTGAGGGCTATGGACCTAGGATGCACTTTCTGGGATACCGCGGTCGCCTACAAGCAGGGTGAGAACGAGAAAATCCTTGGAGAATTCATCAAGAAGCATAATGTCCGGGACAAGGTTTTCGGTAACTATATTTACCCTTATCTTTCCATCTCTCTCTACATCGGATTCTCGGCTCACGTCGTGTGCACATGCAGTTGCCTCCAAGTGTGGATTTGATGTTTTTGGCCCAGAACGCAAAGTCACCAACTCGGCCGCTCATATCAAGGAATACATTGAAGGGACGATCGACAGGCTTGGTTTTACTCCTGATCTTTACTACCTACATCGGATCGATCCCAGTACGTATCTGAAGAAGACCCCAGAGATTGAAAGCCTTGACGAGATCAGTATCCTAACTCTAGTAACAATCGGAAAGATACACCTCTAGAAGAGTCTATCGGCACTCTAGATGAACTTCGCCGCGCGGGGAAAACAAAGTATATCGGTCTATCCGAATGCTCTGCTGCGACTTTGCGCAAGGCAAACGCTAGTTCGTCTCCAAGAATACATCGCATGAAAGTGTCCATCTGCTAAATATATTCTAGTCGCCAAAATCGACGCTGTGCAAGCCGAGTACTCTGCGTTTGAAACACTACACGAGACATCTGGTCTGATCGAGACAGCCAAGGAATTAGGCATCGCTTTTGTGGCTTTTAGTCCGCTAGGTCATGGCTGGCTTGTGGATGACTTCCAGTTCAAGTCCCCTGATGACTTTGCGCCTACTGATTTCCGACGCACCGGTATGTCATTCTGCCTTCTGAACTACCTAGGTACATTATGTATGTGCAATAATTAACTAATTCTCGCAAACGGCAGTTCCCAAGTTCCAAGGCGAAAACTTCTACAAGAACAAAGCTATTGTTGACGAGATCAAGAAGCTAGCAGCCAAAAAGGGGTGCTCGGTTGCGCAGATCGCCCTCGCATGGGTTGCTGCGCAGGGGCTGATCACCATCCCAGGAACAACAAAAACATCACGACTGGAGGAAAACTGGGCATCTCGGGACCTTGAGCTAACCGAGGAAGAACTCAAGGAAATGCGGAAGATAGTGGACGATGCTAAGCCAATTGGTGATAGGTTCGCCCCTATCTTCCAGTCAATGGTTGGCCATTAAAGGGTATGTGCAGTGAGGGCTGATTTACATCAGAATCCGTTGGTGAACATTATTATCTAGTAGTTTGTCGTTAGGTGAAGTTATGTTGGCTATGGTAGTGATCCCACGGGTCTTGATCCATTATTAACCAGCTGTTCCCACCGCCAAAACAGATTGCCTCTTTATGATGTTGTAACTGCTCACAATACTGAATGTTCCTTGTCGTTTTATCCCTAGAAAGAATAATTTAATCCATGCAGGAAATAGAACAGATTACTCCGTTTAAAGCCATCGCATGACCATTATAATGTTCCTATATTTTCCGACCTCATCTCATCTTGAAGGCCGATAAAGACCAGCACTTGCCTGTATTAGATAGCCCCAAGGAGTGCGAAGGTGAGAGTGCGTCTTGTACGTCACTTGGTCGTTTGAGGTTGCAATACCTAGTGCCTAATATTGACATGCCCACAGGGGGAATCTCCTCCCCGGTGACAATCCAATTCATTCAATTGACAAGCTATCTGTGTCACTTCTTCAGTCTCTGTTTCGGTGCTAGACACAGTCGTGCCGAAAACCTCTACTCAGCTGGAAATTCAAATAAGTAATCTTGTAATTGGCACCTCATTCGCCTTGAAACGCTATATGTGTTACCTTATAACCTTGAGCGGAAACCATTCGTTTCCCAAGATTTATCAAGAGGCGTAGTCATGATGAATATCTGTGTATTGCTGTCCGCTATACAGTAATTGTAGTCAAATATAGATAGGCCTGTGTCTCTTCCAGCTAGCTGCCCAGTAAATCATGTATTTACAATGTTGCGTATCCCAAGATCATTGCCTGTTGACCGCTCTTTACAAACGTTATAAATAGTACACAAACGTGATGGCAATGCATCCTTTAGAGGTTAGGGAAAGCGAATCACAATCTTGTGCTCCAAATGATCACTGTAACGCCTGTAATACTCAGGTGCATCCTCAATATCAATAACCGAGCTGATCACAAAGCTCGGAGTCGCGCGATCAGCAGCAACAAGGTCAACGAGCCCCTGCGCGTGTTCTAGCGGCAACACAATGCCACTGCCCACGGTAAGCGCCTTCTCCCACAACGACGACACGGAGAAAGGAACCTGGGCAGGAATCTGATCGGCCAAGGGTGCGCCCTGGGTACTGTTCTCACCGCCAGTGTATACACCCGCAATGGCAATCCCTCCTTGCTGTGCTGCGACGGAGAGGAGGTTGCGCGGTACGATACCGTCGGTGCGGTGCCCTGTGGCGTTGACGGCCTCAAAGCCGACGCAGTCCAAAGCACGGGTGACGCCGTTCGGTTCAAGGGCCATAATCTGCTCCACGGGGTCGGAAGTGTTGAAGCTGATAGGTATGGCGCCGATCGAAGAAGCGAGTTGCAGACGACTGGGCACTTGGTCGACAGAGTAGACGCGCGAAGCACCGCGAAGAATGGCAGAGTAAGCGGCCATGAGACCTACGGGACCAGCACCGAAGACGGCCACGGTATCGCCGGGCTGGAAACCACTGTAGGTTAGGGCTTGCCAACCCGTGGAGAATATGTCCGAGATCATTAGGTAGTCGAGTTCCTTAGTTGCGTTACCGGTGCTATTATTGAAGGGAATTGGGATGAGGCTCATATCCGCGAATGGAACACGGGCATATTCGGCTAGAATGATTAGGTACATCAGCAACTGTAAAGCTGGAGTTTATCGATCAAATGAGGGAAAAAGTACCTTGCAAACCGCCATAGTCAGGGGACCCGCTCCCGAACGAAAGCGGGTGATTCTGACCATAATGCCCATCGTGTGCATTATCCGGGATAATTACATAGTCGCCAACCTGCAGAGAGGACACAGAATCGCCAACCTCGGAGACGTACCCAACGGCCTCATGGCCGAGCGCTTAAGGCACGTTGGGAGCCCCCGTGTAGCCGTGGTAGAAATGGAGATCGGAGCCGCAAATTGCTGAGGTGGTGATGCGGACAATTGCGTCTGTCTGGTTTATGATGCTCGGAATGGGCATATCAATCACGGACACGTTGTAGGGTTGGCCGAGCCAGGCGACAGCTCGCATTGTCGCTGTGAGGGTTGTATTGAGTGGCATTCTGAAGCCTGTGCAACGCGAGAGAAAATTGAGAGGGGATAGATCTGTTTTTGCTGCTTGTACACTTCTATCACTGCTGCTTAGAACGAATGGAACAATTGAACGTGGACTAGGATGTTGTTCTTATACCACACTGATGTGGGCGTGATGAGCAGTCAATTCCAAACCTCCTATTTTGCTTTTGCGGTATCGTCATAGGCCTGCGCGGCCTATATAGTCAATTCTCCTTAGCCATACTTCAAATGTTACGTACGTTGACTTCAAGCTGCCGACCAGAAACGAAGTGGATATGCTTATGCAGATCGTGAGATCCTCAATGATCATCTCAATGGAACATGATTACGCGCTAACAGTGGGTCTTTGGCTGGACTGCCCCAACCGGATTACATTCACCAAAACGGACGGAGATATGGACTTTCCACAACGTCTGGCAAAGCTCTCTGTGACTGTCTTATCCATGAAATATCCGCAAGGTCTCGTGACTAGCCCTTTCACACATCGGCTCTCAACCTTCAACGCAAGGAACAACTCTGTGCCCACCACAAAGCATCCCAGTCTAATATCGAAATGTTCGAGGCCACATGCAAATCACCCGGTGATGTCACTGAAAGTGACATGGGTAGAAAAGAGCGACGCAGGTTCCAGAACCGACTCAACCAACGAACATGGCGTAAGCAGCATATAGGTCCCGCATTCCCGTATACCTTTGCTTATGACTTCTTTTCTCTGAATCTAGGCGAACGGCAGAGGGTTAGGAAACAAGCTACGCGTCTGGAGCAGGAACGCGCCCTGCAGCACCAGGAAGAAGCTGTGGCAGGCACGACACTAATCGACCCAAGGCAGCTCGATAATCATCCGCTTCCTGATCTTGGCATATTGACCAGAACCTCCGAGAACGCCCGTCAATACATTAGATCAATAACAGGAGCATCAAGCTGCCTACTGCCTCATCCATATCTTTACCAAATGCTATCGGTGTACGAGGCGGCCGCCTACAGGAGCTATCTTGGAAACCCGCAGGCCGATCACTTGCTAACACTGGCCAAGCTGAATTTATTTCGTGCCTTTGTCCGTAATATCGCCATACTAGGTTACAGCCGGGAATGGATGACAGATGATGCCCTCTCCCGCTTCAGTATCAACGGCCCCTTCCAGCCTAAGGCCCCGCCACCGGCAACGCATATCCCACCCAGCCTGCGCCCAACGGAACTACAACAGAGTCGCCCTCATCATCCCTGGCTAGACTTCTTCCCCTTTGCACGCTTAAGAGACAATCTCATCCAGAACCAGGACAGTATGGACGATTCGCAGTTCTGCCGAGATCTCATGGGCTTCTGGACTACGCCGGATGGGGAGGCTAATTGCATGCTTGTTTGGGGTGATCCGTGGATTCCTATGAATTGGGAAATCACCTAGACGTTTCTGAAAAAGTGGGGTAGGCTTGTGAAGGGGTGTCCAGAGATTCTTTGGTCTACTAATTATTGGCGGCAGCTGAGAGGGGAGAAGCGGTTGGTATGGAAGGCGACTTTTGACACTGTTGCTATGACTTTGTAGAGGTCAGCTATTCATGATCATCGAGTTTATGCATTTGGATCTTATCTCTAGTAGGGTTACGAGTGAAAGTAGTCAGTCTCTAGATAGCTTATGTTGTTACGGTGGGGTGGGGGGGGGGGGGGGTCTCATTTCGTGATCATCGGCAGCTCTACCTAATAGTGTTCTTGACAATTATGCGGTCGATCAGCCTAAAACTAGCAGTGGCTTGTTGGCTTACGGCCCAATTGCGGGCCAATATGGGGTTCTTCTTTTGCTGACATTAGGACATATCGGTAACTACGGCAATAACCTCTATCTCCATCTATGATATAAACTTTGCAACTACTTAAAACCAGTGTTTGGACATTTGAATTGGCCTTTAATACTCACAATTCCATATCTCTTGTTCTACAATAACAATGCCTCGTCGAGTCTGGTTAATCACCGGTGCCTCCTCCGGATTCGGCGCCCTCCTCGCCGAAAAGGCTCTTCAAGCGGGCCATCACGTTATCGGTGCCGCCCGCAACCCTACCAAGGCCGCTCAGGATTATCTCTAAATCGCAGCACTGGGTAGAACTTGGCTTCAGTTGGACGTGACCAGCAAGGCAACAAAGGAGCAAGTTGAAGCAGCTATCAAGGATGCTGGTGGCCGGATTGACGTGGTTATCAACAATGCGGGATATGGGCTTCTTGGGAGTATTGAAGATATCAGGTATGACCAATAACATATCTTCAATGAAGATTGGAGAACGGAAATAACTGAGTGGTATTTAGTGAAGATGAACTTGACACCCAGTTCCAGACGAACATCTATGGTGTTGTGAGGGTTATCAAGGCTGTTCTTCCACTTATGAGAGCACAACGCAGCGGCACCATCGTTAATCTTAGTAGCATTGCGGGGTTTGCAGCGGGTCCATCATCTGCCGCATATTCCATGTCCAAGTTTGCTGTTGAAGGTATCCTACTTCCCCCCCCTTTTTCTGGAACCTCCTTCAACGGTGCTCAGGTAGTATTGTGCTAACTCTAATAAGCCCTTTCCGAATCTCTCTCCGCAGAACTCATCCCCTTCAACATCCGGGTCCTCCTAGTCGAGCCGGTGCCTTCCGCACCAACTTCATCAGATCGTGTAGACTCCCTGCTGCCGGATTAACGAAGGACTATGAGGGCACACCCTTGGGCGCTACTGTGGCGTTCTTTAACGATTTTGCTGGAAAGCAGCCCGGGGATCCTATCAAGGCTGTAGAGTGTATTCTTGACGTGATTCAATTACAGGGGGTGGGAGAGGGGAAGGGACATCTTCTACGGCTGCCGTTGGGAACAGATTGTTTCCCGAGGACGGTGGCGAAGTTGGATGCTGTGAGGCAGAACTTGGAGGAGATTAGGGAAGTTGCGATAAGTACGGCTGTTGATTCTGATTAGTCCATTATCTGCATGTGTTTCAAGCGGACAGTCCTGGTTTCCATGTACATCCTCCTAAATCCATGGACTTATGAGGCATTTCCAGCCGGTTGTCGGAAAGCAGCCAGCAAGGAATCCTCTTTGGGGACAACATTATACAGACTCTTCTACCCCTCCTGGGCGTTTTCTATGACGGATAAGCTTTCCATTGGTCCCAGCGCTAGAAAACTTAGAGTTACTCCTCACCACCTGCAATCCTTGACCCACCCTTGGCGCGTAATCCGTGCCAGGTGGAGGACGTCGTGGATGCCAGGGTTTGGAGAAGCATAAAGCAGTTGGACTGCCACGTTAAAAATGTAGGTGCATCCCAAATTACCTTTTGATCAATAGTCGCGACGCTGTATACCTGCCCTTCATGAAAGCCATCTTCGGAGCTATGAATATCGGTGAACCCGGTAAGGCAGCCCCGCCCATACGTAATTGATCGAGTGGGACAAACCGCCGCAACGCTCGCACTCTCTGCCTAGCAACTGTAATTAATCCGTTGGATGTCCAGGTGACGGCCGCACCCGCGTCCACACCGTCGAACAAGCCAAGCAGATGATAAACTTATTCAAGAGCCATGGCCACAAAGATATCGACACAGCCCGGATCTACGGCAACGGCTCGTCTGAGGAATTCCTAGGCGAAATGGACCTCGATTCGTCTTCTTTCTTCATTGACACAAAATTATTTCCCTCAGCCGCCAACCCTTCCGTCGCTCTCGCCACGACAAGCTACCACCACACCCCTGCCGATCTCCGACGCGGCTTAATGGAGAGCCTCGCTGCACTAAAGGTACCCAAGGTGCACGTCTGGTACTTACATAGCCCGGACCGAACAGTCCCTTTTGAGGAGACGCTGTGCGAAGTAAACAAGCTGTACGAGGAAGGATACTTCGAGAAGCTGGGGATAAGCAACTTCCAGGCCTGGGAGGTCGCGACACTATGCGAGATCAGTGACCGGAATCGCTGGGTTAAGCCCTCTGTCTGCCAGGGAATCTACAATGCGTTTCATAGAGCAGTGGAGCCAGAACTCCTGAAATGCCTCCGCCATCATGGGATCTCGTTCTACTGCTTTAACCCGCTCGCGGCGGGGATGTTGACTAGTCGATACTCGCGCGATAAACCGGACGCTGTTGCGGCTGGTAGATTTGACCCCGAGTCTCAGCCGGGAGCTCTTATGCGGAAGCGGTATTATCATAGCGTATACTTTGATGCGCTTGAGCTGCTACGGCTCGTTGCGAAGAAGCACGGGGTGAGCGAGGTTGAGTGTGCGCTGAGGTGGTTGTCTCATCACTCTGAACTGAAAGAGCAGCTTGGGGACGGGGTAGTTATTGGATCTAATAGCGTTGCTCAGCTGGATGAGAATTTGAAGGCTATGGCTGGCGGGCCGCTTCCGGAGGAGATTGTTGATGCCTTGAACAGAGGGTGGGAGATTATTCGTGGCAATCAGCTTATTTATTGGCACTAGTTTAGATTAACTACCTTATCTTGAATCGCACACTGTTCATTCGAATCCTGATCTGATCCATATTCAACCCGGGAATGTGACCAGTCAAAGTAACCATTGGTACCCTGCTGGATAGCTCGGCTTTAGTAGTAGACTCGGTTTTCTTTCATTTTATTAGAGGGTATATATGCATAAATACAACTCACATTCAAGCTCCGTGTTCGTTATAATAATGGCACAGATATTATGAAAAGCAAGTTCAAGGCCAAGTTAAGTAAAACAGCGGAAAAGCGGCCTCTCATTCCTTCGCGCCCTCCAAGAATTCGTAGAATGGCTAAGGTCCCAACAACCCTGCAGAACCCACGCCCAGCTACGAGCAAATGATTCTGTAACCTCCCATCCCTCCGCATCCCACGGATCCCTCCAGACAATCATCCCTGTTTGATCGGAATGAACGCGCCCATGCCCCTTCATATCCAGGCACAGCTGCATCTCATCATACGACTCGCCGGCCAATATCAAGTTATCTCTCATCTGCGGAATAGGTAGCAAGTCTAGCCATGGGTGATGCGGCATCGTGCGCTGAATAACTGTAGCACGGAGGCTAGGAGGGAGAGAAGCCTCGAAGTCATCATGATAATCCTGCTCAGCCTGCCATGGCCCCGACACATTGAATGGCGACATTGCATCATCATCGTCCATTTGCTCCGACGAAAGGCCTAGAACAGCCATGTTCTGGACCAGGGCTTTGATGAAGTTGAATTGAATCAAATGGAGGAGCATGTCGGTTCGTGGGGAGGAAAGCGTGTATTGCGCGTAGACAAGCGCTTCGAAACGGTATAGGAGGTACTTTGTTTTTGTGGATTCAGGACCTAGAATGTGTGCTTGGCCTATTGCAGCTAGGAGAGAGAGGGTTGTCATATTGTCCATGATATTATTTGACTGCATGGTCGAAACTGGTTGGCTGGTCTCAATGAGAGGGAGCGCCATTAACGGGTCTTCCTCTTCCACCTCGGCAGACGAACGACTACCTCTGCCGCTAGTGTTGGAGTTATGTTGAGGGGAGGGTTTATCCAGCTTCCTCCGCAGGCCTGTTTGCAGATCTGTCAGCCACACACTTGCCTAACAAGGAAGAATGGGCTTGTTGCAGTGTCCAGGCGCAGAGGTGGACTTACGGAGAGCCCTCTGGTTCAAACGATTCTGTATCTTCCTGCGCTGCTTGCGATCACCGATCCCGGACCAATCATCCTGCGGCAATCCCGTGAATCGCTCGGAAAACTGCTGCAAAGGGATCCTAGTGGGCCCCGCTGCATGTGCATATGGGCGATCCGAGGCATCAATCTCGCGTGCCATT
This sequence comes from Aspergillus multicolor, assembly GCF_047715735.1. Classification (NCBI taxonomy): domain Eukaryota; kingdom Fungi; phylum Ascomycota; class Eurotiomycetes; order Eurotiales; family Aspergillaceae; genus Aspergillus; species Aspergillus multicolor. The sequence continues at coordinate 212,158 of NW_027395952.1, read as the reverse complement.
GAAGGTGGCTGATCAGCGCTAGAGGATGACATGTTGCAGTAATTGATGGCTGACATCTGCAGGCGGATGACAGGCGATTTTGGAGAATATGAAGGGGTGGAACTTAAGAGGGCGGTGATGTACTTATTGGAAGGATGGATCTGCCTGCTCGGTAGCGTCGGAAACGCAGGGGTTTCACTGTGGTGGCGGCACAAAACGTAGGCTGTCCAATGAGAGGAATTTACGACGGTCCACATGTCATACGCCTGCATGAAGCCAAGATCCCTTTTGAAGCCAACTCCTGGAATCCTTGCGCTTGCATTACTACTGCACTATATAATCATTATGAACGATGTAAATACCAAGAAAGAGCTTACGCAACATGAGACAATGAAGTAACCCAAAACTATACAGGGTAAGTCGATCGTTTCTATGACAGTATTGACGGCCAGAAACTCTCGTATATATATATATCAGGGCCATGGTCCGCAAATCGATATTCACCGTGTGGTAGCATCTCCCCATTGGAATCGAGATGCAATTGACACACTCCTTAACCTATATCCTGGCGGGGTATAGTGTCTTTGCTTATGGCTCTTATCCGATTGAGCGGGCATCTCAGCCCAACGGCACCGTATCCGAAAACTGCCAACGAGCGGTAGGCCTATTTTTTTATTTGTCCATGAAAACTGAAATGGCTAGACTACTTGATCTTGAAGGGAGCCCTAACGAAGAATACCTTACATAGTGCGCCTCGCTTTCCAATTCGTTCGGGCCTGCAGCCTTCCACTATCCCTATAACGACGTCAATTTTACTATCTGGGATGCAAAGCAACAAGAAGTCCAACCGGCGTGTCGCGTTGAGCCATCTACTGCATCCGATGTCTCCCAGATACTCGGCATCCTGGTGTCCAACTGGTGCCACTTTGCTGTCAAAGGCGGCGGCCACTCGCGGCATCCCGGGGACTCGAACTCCATCGGCGGTGTGACTGTGGACCTAGACGCCATGGCATCGGTTGAGATACTGGACAATGGAAAGAGTGCACGTGTAGGCGGCGGTGCAAACACTCATCAGGTATACAAAGCCCTCGACGCGCATAATCTGTCGTTCGTCGGTGGACGAGTCGGCACAGTCGGCATGGGCGGGTTCACACTTGGCGGGGGAACATCCCCCTTCTCGAACAAATATGGCTGGGCATTGGACAATGTCTACGAGTATGAGGTCGTCCTAGCGAATGGCACGATTGTAACCGCCAGCGAAACCCATAATTCCGACTTATACTTCGCTTTGAGAGGGGGCGGGAATAACTTCGGGATTGTTACAGCCTTCACTGTTCGTACTTTTGCGCAGGGCGCTGTTTCTACGACCTCGGCTACCTATGCGTCCAACCAGACAGGGCAGGTTCTTGACAGGATTTATGAGCTTTTCACCGATAGAGAGCTGACGAGTGATGTCGACATGGGCTTTGACTTGTACTATACGTACTCGGCAGATGAGGACAGTTTTACATTGTCAGGGACACAGCGCTATGCAAGGCCGATACGGAACCCACCTGTGTTTAGCGCAATCAACGAGATACCGGCACTAACGAGGTTCAACACGATTTCGAATATGAGCAGCCAAACTCAGGGATTCGAGTCGCGGGGTACAACGAGGTATGCCAAACCCCAACTATATTCATTCTTCTGAATTCCTGTTGACCATGTCAAGGCATCTATTTGCCACGCTCACCGTGTTTCCTTCTCGCTCCCTCCTATCTCAAGCAGTGAATATCTTCGAGGAGGAGGTCCGCGCAATCAGCTCAGTGGAAGGGCTAGTCCCCAACCTCGTCTCCTACGCACTTTCGCGCAACGCTATCGCAGCCATGAAACAGAGGGGGGGAAACGCCCTTGGTATTCAATCTGATGGACCGTTGCTCCGTAAGCTCACCTAACCTCGCCTCACTTTTTCCTTTCTCCTCCACGTGAGGGTGTCTTCCAAGATCGCCGCTGATATCGATCAACCACCTCCATAGTCATATTGATTTCCACCGCATGGTCCGGCGCTGATGGCGATGTAGCCGTCAATACAATGACGGAATTCACCACCGCTAGAATCCGAGAAGTGGCTGAAAGTCCCGGTGTTGCGAACCGTTACCTGTACATCAACTATGCATCGGCACAACAGGCGGGTGACGTTTTCGCGGGATATGGAGAGAAAAATGTACAGCGGTTGAAGGGAATTCAGCGGGCTATTGATCCCCGAGGTGTTTTTACCTCCAATGGGTTGTGGAGGGGATTTGTTAAGTTGCTGTGATACTCTTCATTTTCTTCTTGTCGTGTATCATGAAATCTCTGTCACGACCTCCATGTTGATATCAGATCGCTCATCCTAAGTAACAAAACAATTGAGATAGCCGTTGCTGTCGAAATAGTGAAACCTAACTTCAACAACATCACAGCGCGATGTCAATCATTCTTAGGCACCCTCTGTGAAGGAAGCTATGGGGGAGTCAGCGCCTTCAGGTTAGGGCGCTGGGTGTGATGACGCTTATGAGTTCCCTACCTACCTACTTAGGGGTTACCCTTAGAATTAGAGGAAACAGCGTATTTCGTCAACTGCAATCTGAGCCCCTCCACTTCAATGTCAGGTTCAAACGTCCAATTCTTGTTTTGTTGCTCGACCAGATATCTTCGTTCTGTTTGGACATCGAAATTGTAAAAGTATAAGGAAGCTGGAGGATCAGTACTACATCCTCCAAGCCCCAACTAAAGACATCTGTTTGCTGGATCCCCCATCCTATAAGTTTATCCTTGATATTCTTTGTTCAGCCCCCACTCGATAGCAGCAATCTGCAAAGCAAGCACCGGAGAAAACTGCCTCGACCAGAGAAAGCTGCCCGTCATAAGTCAGAACCCTGGCATCCCAGTCGGTCTCCATGTCTGTATGAGCGAGAAAGTGTTAACCGTCTAGGTAGGTAATGACTGCACAATAAAAGGTAAAGAAGGGAAGGGAAGGACACGCAAAACTTACACCAACCCTCTCCTGGCTCTCATCCAAGCTACACATCTCGCCAACCACCCTATCCATAATCTCCCCAGGCATAAGCCGCTCAATCACCTTATCCGTCCTCTCAAACCCCGTAGCAAGAACCACAATATCGGACTCGACCTGAGCCCCCTCGGCTAGAGTGATTCCTTCTTCGTAATACCCACCAACACCCCCCTCACAATGCCTTACCCTTATCCGCCCATCAACAATCATCTCGGCTGCCCCCTGCTCAATATAAAAATGCCCCGCCTTGATAAGCTGATGATCAACGAGACTACAACGAGACTATCGCCCCCCTCGCCCCTCTTAACTGCCATTCCAGCCCTTTCCAATCCATCAAGCATCTCTTTATCCAAAGCAGCCATAATCTGCGACGCACCGATACTCAAAGTCCGAACGACGGCCGTTGGGAGCGAGTTACCCAGGAGATCTGCGTCCTCCGTACTCAGGCCCGGCGTATCCCATAGTTTCACCTGGATCTGCTCAAGTGATTCAAGCGACGTAACAAAGATAGCGCTGCGCTGGACCATCGTTACGGATTTTGCGCCGTGGGTAACAAAATCCTGCGCTACATCGTGCGCGCTGGTTCCGGCGCCGATGATGGTGATGTTTTTGTTCTGGATGTCGGGGATAAAACTAGCGGATTTGTGCGCGGATGAGTGGTAGATCTCGCCCTTGAAGGTTTCTTCGCCGGGGAAAGAGGGGGCGGCGGGGATATCACTGAGTAAACCCGTGGTGAGAACGAGATGTTTGGCTGTGACGGTTTTTTCAACCCCGTCGCCATCACTGGACTGAAGCGTGACCGAGTACCGCCCCGTCAACCGATCATACTCGATATCCTTAGCGAGCGTATCATGTCTAACATTCAGACCTAGGATATCACCGTAGTGCCCCATCCACCTGGTAATGTGTTCTTGGTGGAGATACCGCGGCCAATTGCTCGGGTATATCAAGGATGGGTAGTGATCTGTGTAAATCGGGGTATGTGGTTTGATCGAGGCGTACCTCGCGCGCCAGGAGTCTCCTGGGCGAGCTGTCTTGTCAACGACTAGGTAGTTAAGTCCGAGGTGTTGCAGGTGTGTGGCTAGTGCGAGGCCTGATTGTCCTGCTCCGATGACTAGGACTTGTAGGGTGCTGTTGTCCTTCTCCTCTTTCTCCCTGGCACACTGTTCCTGCCCATCCAGCGTCTCAAGCACGGTAAAACAGTCCAAGCCTTCCACTCCTCCGGCCCAACATTCGCAAGACGCAAGACACCCTTCCCCTTGCCGAAATTGGTCTTGAACCCAAACCCAGTCTGGATAAAGCGCATCCCACCAAGATCAGCAAGATGCGGCTGCAGCAATGCACCGCGGTTGATTTACGTGTACGACAGTCCAGGGGCTATTGGGAGACCCGGGAGGGAAAAGGCAGCTGTGTTCTTTCTTTCTCCGGTGGATGTGTTTATGTATAAGTTCATGGGGATAGCCCGTTTTAGTTTTATATCTTATGTCTTCTTCTTCTTCCATTGTCAATGTTATTTACTTTAATTCGTGTCTTCACCAAATGGTCAGTTGCAGGGATAGTACCATTGGTAGGTAGGTAGGTAGGTACTCAGGGTAGGTCTTACGTCGCGCCTTCTGAGTCCAATCTGCGAAGTGGACGTTGGTCGCTCTTTCCCTACCTAGAAGCTCGTGCGTGTCGTTCTTTCCCTGACGCGACGGTGATAGCCCAGAGGTCAAGAACTCCTTCCTAGAACTTCATGGATAGATACCGTGTTCCGGGTTGTCGGCTAGGCGCTACACTGCACTGCATCTGCGGTAGAACCAATTGTCTACCATTACGGTGTAGCTAGATGATCAACAAAGGTACGTCATATTCTTTGATTTCGACATCAAGTGGGAACTGGTAAGCTCATATCCATGGATGGATGGAATCTACGGGCTACTTCCCCATTAGCCTAGCTAGCTCATATTACAGAGTATACTATCTCATCGCCAACTACAATTCCAGTCCCATAGGTACATCCAGCTCCCTCTTACTCTCTTCAGCATCATCCTCAGCTCAACAACTCCCAGAACAGCAACTTTGCAGCCTAACAACATCCACCTCCCCACTCTCAGAATAGATCGTGTTTGGGTCTCCGCATGCTGCGATGCGGATTCTATAGCGGCTAGAATACAGATACAAGGAATTAAGTTAGCGAACAAAGTTCCTCTCTGTTTTGCGCCCAGGGATGTGGGGAGCGGGTGTAGTGTGGTATACAGGGTAGTTATAATAAAATAAAAGTATGTACTTACTTTGCATTGTCACAGAGCTACCCAGCAAATCTACCTACCCATATGTATGTATGTATGTAGCTTCTGCGCAATGTTGTTGTTATTGTTATTCTTAAGGGAGTATTAATTATAAAGGTGTGTGTTATTTTTTCTCCCAAGCCCTGATGGGCATCACGGACTTGATAGCAAATGTATATCTTTAAGAAGGGGGAAAGTCTTTCCACCGCAATGCTTGCCCCTCCTATACTATTACAGTACATCTCACAAGTATCCCTCTACCGGTATACGAGCCCTTCTTTTATAACACAAACACAGCCACATTTATCCCACTCTAATTCCATATCACCCGATTCATTTCCCCCAGCCTCCCAGTCTCAACCTGTGCCGTGCCAGTATGACAATTTCCAACCCTCGGATTGGATACCTACCTACCTTGCGCGGGAAACAGAATACAGTCCTCGCTACCATGGACTCCCAGAATGCCTTGACCTAATCCAGCAAATCTTTGGACAAACGGCAAACCTCCGCTGGGCCCGGTGCTGTCGTAAACCAAGGGGTTATTCTTCCAGCAGGGCTGGTGTGGCAAACTCTTCCTAGCTTTTTATGAGCGTCTCCGCTCTTCACGCAGGCTGGGGACATAGTATTTAGTCCATGGATGAAATTCCCATCATATTATTGCTATGGTACCGTTCCTGCCCTGACTCCCGAGGTCTGTGGACTGGGCCTGCTGGAACATCAATACGGCATCACCGGCGCCTATTCAATCCAAGATGACTTGGATATGCTTCTACGTAACCCGACGATGAGGTGCAGTCCTTGGAGTCCCTGGTCCGTCGGCCCGGAACCGCACTGCCGCTCTTGCCTCCCTTTCGTTTATTTAGCTAGGGCTGTTCCAATAGTCTTTGGGTATTGTAGCCTGTTCCATTCCATTCCATTTTATTCTGCTCTGTTCCGTTCCTGTCTTTCCGCCTTCCGGTCGTGCTGTCTCTTTTTTACCCCATTCATGTGTCCACCTCATCAAACATCGACGCAAACTGCGAAATGTCTTCACAAAAAGGCGGCAGGACAAGATTGAAGTCCGTGTTCACCCACGCTGTAGGCGGCGACGACCATGTAGATGTAGATTGCCCCCCAGCTTGGTGCGGATCAGCTGGAGCAGCTGGAGCAGCGGGTCCGGGTGTCTGATCAAGCCCCGCCCCTGCCCCATCATGCTGGGCCAGGCGTTTACATCGCCGGCAGCGACAATCGCAGTTGTGCATTAGATGATGGACGATCTGGAGGGCCTTGGAGGCCTGGGCCCAGGCGTGTGAGATCTCGCGGAGGGCGGCAACGCAGCTCTGGAGGGCTTCGGAGAGGGTCGCGTGTTCGTGTCTGTGGTCGTGTTCGGCAGATGTGTACGGCTCGTAGATTCGCGCATTGACGACCAGCACCGTGCATGCGTTCAGCAGGTAGTGGATGAGGACGAATGCCGAGTAGCGGAGGCTATAGTGGGCGTGGTAGATGCGGACGAGGTGCATGATCTCGAGAGCGTGCGACTTGCAGATTTGGGACGCCGTGGCGGAGAATGAGCCTGAGTCGGAATTGGAATGGGCGCATTGGCATGTGAGGATGAAGGGGCGGTGGATCAGGATCTGGCAGTTGTGGTACGCCATTCTAAATTGGTCAATATGGCCCATCCCATGCATGAACCCATGCAATCAGTGGACGTGTGGAGGTAGCTTACTCCAGGAGAAGCAAATGCGGCACTGGGTGCACTCGAGACAGTCGAATCTCCCGCGGTAACTGCTCGCGCCACTCGTGTACCTCTCGTCGATATCGGGCGACAGCCTCGCTCACGCGTGCGACAATCACGCTGGAATCTGCATCGCCTGGTTCGAGCTTCGATAGGCCATGTCGGAAATCATAGCTGCAAGAGAATTCGAGGTTGGTATGGTATTGGCCCCCTCTTGGGTGCTAAGGGGTAGAGGACATACATCTCAGACAGTGCTCTGTCACTCAGCTTCCAGAACCCCACGCTCTGCTGGAAGGTGGCGACGACGTTCCGCTCGTAGTTCAGGGTGCCGTATTCCGGGATGGCACTGATCGAGTTGGGGAGTTTCAGCCTGATGGGCGGGGTGTTGAAGTCCGTGGGGTGGATCAGACAGTGGCGGCCCATGCAGGTCGCCAGGACCCGATCAATCACGACGCTGGCCCAGTAAGCTTGCACTCGGATTTCCATGGCGGCCTGCGAGATGTGGCCGGCTGTGTGCCACTTTTCGTAGTCCGCGCCCACGTGCAGCCCCAGGATGTTGCCGGCTGTCGCGGATAGACCTGCGGGCGTCAGCGTAAGGGTCCAGTCCAGCACCCGTGGCAGGCTTGGGGTTGTATGTAGCTTGCCATTGAAAACCCACGCGGCGTTGGTGTTTCCGCATCCGTAAGCCTGGGAGGCGAGAATACAGGACGCGAGGACCAGCTCCACCGTGGTGTTGGAGAAGACCAAGGTGGTGAGCAGTTGCTTCGCAAGGAGGAAGTACCGGTGACTGAACAAGCAATCATCGGTCACGAACTTGTATGTCAGAGAGAGGATGGCTGCTATTAGAACCTTTTTCTTGGGAACGAGGCCCAATGGGTTATAATCGACCAGGATTTCATCAATCTGAGCACCAGCCAGGATCAGAATGCCCGAGCTCTGCCACTCGAGAAATAGGTCGATGTGATGCTTTAATGTATCGATGTCGGGAAATACCACTGGTATTTGCTGCTCGTGGAGCACATGGCCAGGCAACTCGCCGATTGCCGTGACTATGGGGTTCTCAGCAGCAATGAGGGCATTGGGGGGCACTGAGCTTGTCGGCCCATGATATTCAAGTTCTCCTCCATTGTTAAGTTTGAGAGAAAAATCAATGAACTGAGGATTTTCGCTCATCACCACGGTCTTTTCATTGGAAGAGCTTCGTTCGACTGATTCACGTTCATCGGCGCTTGTACTGGCTCCAGCTGCAGGTGGCTTGTTCTGTTTATGGCGTAAACTACAGGAAGCTTGAGGTTAGTCCAGGCACAGGATGTATGCAATGGACTAAAACAAACATACATCCGGCCATCTGGGGAGGAGGAGTAAGCGCACTTCCAGCCCCGGGAGTAGCAGACCGAACAAGGGTTTTGTCCATCACACTAGAGTAATTAGATATCCGCCAGTCCTCCTGAGGGTCTTGGGGATTCTCACTCGCCGTTTTCGGTGGCGACAATTGATGCACTGCAACAATAATCAGAGAGGGCATGTCTATTTTTTCCCCTAAATACGAGCCGGCTTACAGCAATTGTCTGGCGGGAGGCTTGTCTTCCACTCCTCATCATGGCTGTCGTTGCCGCAGGGAGCAAGGGAATGAGGTTAGTGATATACGACTGGAGGACAGGAAAGAAGGAAGCTGACCTAATGACAGTGGAGTCGACTGATCATCTAGGTATTTCTGATTGGATCACAGGCAGCATGAACCGGTCCAGTGGCCTTGCTGGTACCATGTAATTAGGTAACGGTAAGATACGCCCGAGCCCCATGTTTCTTGTATGATTATTCTGGTGTGTCAAGATTCTCTGGTTCGGTATCAGTAGGTAGGCCTTCTTATCAACGTCTTATCAACGACCACGGATCGCTGCTGTGCGTGCCAGATATGTAACTCTCACAGTTTGTTATCTAGCGCTTACCACAGGCAGGCCTCCAAAGAGAGGGCTTTTAAGAAGCTGTAAAGATCGGCAATATGCTCACACATCCAGCCGTTAACCCTCATACCAAAGCAAAATGGCCTTCTTCGAATCCATCCCCCCGGTTGGCAGTGACCTGGTCTACGCTCTCTTCGGCTTCCAAGACCATCATCGCGATGTTTCATTGCTCTTAAAATCCCTAGCTCCAGGTCTAAAGAAGGCTGCGTCCCATTTCGAAATGCTGGCTTGCGGACAGGGCATCCGCACCATCATTCTTCTTGGTATTTTCGAATCCGCTGCGTTGTACCAACACTGGTGGCACTCTCTAGCGGTGCGTCACTGGTGGCACCGTCTACCCCCAACGGCAGGCGTCTGGCGGGAGGTCTACACCATCCCTGCCTCTCGCTTCCAGTCAGGATTCAACCAACCCACGCCCGTCGGGATAGGCAATGTCTTTACGCCCCAGCTCAGCAAACGAGCAGGATACTGGGGCGCATACCGGGCCCGTATCCCCGACTGCACCCACGACGACTTCCAGCCAAGTCCTGTGTTCGCGCAGTCCCCGCGAGAGATCAATCGCGTCAAATCGACACAGGTGAGCCCCGGGCGAACCCGTATCAAACGCAGCCCTCACAATCTCTGCTTTATCCGCGAGGGCCAAGACTACGAAGTTGCCACTGGCGATGAGCGGTCCTCCGCCCAACACTGGCAGATGCGCCAAGCGGCAGACTCCTGGCTCACTTTCCTTGAAGAGCAATGGGATCAACTTGGGGGGCTGTCTTTCCTCCGCTGTTCACGGATCCCGGATACGGCGCTGGCCTCCCTGGACAAGGTGCACAGTCTAAGCGACATACCAACCACCAACGACTGTGTGCAGATTGCCCTTTTCCAAAGCCTCTGGCATATGGAACGCTTGGCGCGGGGTTTGCAGGACCATCTCCATCTGCATTCGTCGCTCAATAGACTTTACTGTCCGATGGGGAAGTTCAAAGACGGGCAGTGCGGGTTCTGGGTGGAGATGGGTATTCTACCCCGTGGGGCCATGGAGGCCGAGTATGTTGGGTGTCTTAAAGGGACGGGCTTGATGGATTACCATGGCCATGAGGGTTTTTACCAGCGCCTTTTGTCCCCGGGGCTCCCGACGTCGCTGGGCCGGATGTTCGGCGTTGTCATGGTACTCTTCTTGACGTTAATATGGCTATGGTCATAATAGATAATGAATTGTTTTGCGTTGCATGGAATATTCCGTTAGCAAGCTTAATATCATATAGGTACCTGCTTCACGATGAAATTAGTTGTGTATCTTATGGATGCCTACCATGCTATGGTCAAGTCTTAGATATCAATCCATGATCTATAGTAAAGTAACGGAAAGTACCATATCTCGCTCATTGCTACCAGTAGTTTAGAGCCTTCTTTTCTACTACGGTATGCTACCAGTCCTCAACAATATCAAATCTAGACAGAAAAGCTCAAGAGTCACCCTTAACAGGGCCCTTCTCCTGCTCAATCCCATTCGCAATCGGCCTAGCGCCCACAAACCGAACCATCATATCAACCGGTGGCTGCACGCCAGAGTCACGGTACACAATATGCTCCTTCCGCCTCGTATCAACATGCAGCTGAAAGAGGTCCGGCCGACTGTAATGACCCACGGGATCGGCCACACTCTTCGCGAACGCAATCTCGCCCATGTCCAGGTCTGCATACAGGATCCCCTCCCAGTCCGGCGCAACATCCGGAGTGAGCTTGCGACCGTCAGGCGCATAGATGGCCGTGAAGCCGCCGCCAACTTGGGCCATGTGCGATGCGCCTTCCTTTCCGGTGTCGAACACGTCGAGCGACTTCTGCGTGCATGTTTGGGTGGCGACGATCACGAAGGCTTGCGACTCCATTGCGTACAAGCGGTTTGCGACTGTTGCGGCCTGTCGTGTGCGGTCATACGTAAGTTCATGTCTTCCATGTACCATTTCCTCTGCCCTGGAGCAGGAGAGCAGAAGGAACTCGAACTCGAACTCGAACTTGAACTCGAGGGTGGGCGACTTACGTCTGTGCAGAACGACCACGGCTCCCAGCCGCCGTATTTGTGGTTCGTGGGCCACGCGGCGATGTGGATGTGCTCGTGCTGCGCGTAGGTGTGGTACTTGAGCAGCGGCTGCAGATGCTCCCAGCACTGGAGGGCACCGATGTTCCCCAGCTGCGTCGTTGCGACGTTTCGGATCGAATCGCCTACACATGACGGGACACGAGAGTTAGTCCCTGTCGGGATCCCCAAAAAGCGACGGCGAGGGAGCACAGGTAAGGCTGGACGGGGCGCGGACGGAACATGAAGATGAAGATGAAGATGAACATACCACTGCCTTCCCCGAACAGAGTTCTCTCCACGTGCGTGGGCTTTGTCTTGTGGCGGTGCATCAGGATCGCACCATCAGGCCCGATCAGAGTCTGCGCCATAAACAGAGAGCCATGGTATCGCTCGACAAAGCCGAACATAACATGTATCTGGTTTTTGGCGGCGGCATCTTGGACGCGGCGGAACTGTGCGGAGTCGACCTCGACGCTGTTCTTGATGTATCGATCAATCAGGGGGATCTGGACGCGACAATAATGATATCCTAGGTCAGCATGATCATTCAGGTCATTGCAATGGGCGACGGGACCACCACCCACATTCTCCTTGTATGAGTAGCTCCAGAGGAACCCGGGATATCCAGGAATCCAGCATTCCGAAAACGCGATCAGCTGAGCGCCGTTCGTTGCCGCTTCGTGGATCAGGTCAACTGTCTTTTGGATGCCGGCGTCCAGGTCAAGCCACGCGGGTTCGACCTGGGGTACGGCTACCTTGACGATTCCTTGTGGTGCAGTCATTTTCCTTTCACGGATGAGATGGGCTTTTATTTGAAGTCCGTGGCTGATGGTTTCGCTTACGAGGTCGTGGCATCTTTATAATCCCCTCGTATGTGGGGTGTAGCACCGAAGATCGGAAGTGCGGTGGCAGACCTGGAGAAGATAAGCTAAGGAGAAATAGATAGGCTCAAGGTCACGATATCAATCAGCAAAGGAGTTTCTGTTACAAACAAGGCCGGCGGGGGCTGTCTGAGGTCGAATGAACCAGAAGCAAGCCTATATGGGCGCCAGAGCTTAGTATTTGGTACCATGATCAAGAACAGTGATAGGTAGTCTCATCTAGGACCTTTGTAACTTGTACCTTGGGAGTTGATTGATGGTCCCCAAGGAGCTATTGGAAGTCTTGGCCTTGATAACTATCCATAGTGTACAGTAGAGGAAGTCTGTTAACTATCAAATCAATAGCCCTATAGGTAGGATAGCTCAATCCTGGTTGAACAATGACGTGTCAATGCATCAAGTCCGCCCATTCGTTCTGGTTCGTTTCCCAACATTAGCGGCCAATGACTCGGAGCCCACTGGCCATTCCAAAAAAAAAAAAAAAAAAAAAAGAAGGAGAAAACTTCTGGGTCAGTTATCGGACTCTGCCACGGAAGAGGCAGGGGTGGAAGTGCGGAAGTGCGGAGATGCGGAAATGCGGAAGTGCGGACAAGCTCCATACGGTAGATCGATGGGACCCTGTATTACCAGTGTAACTACTGTTACAGACCTGGTTTCCTTTTGTTACCATTGCATAATAGAAGCACTGAGATATCAACGCTAAGTGAGCTCTATCAAGCGGGGAGAAGGATCATGGGGTTATCTCGTGCTTATCAGGATCTATAGAGTCCCTGTCAATATCATGATAGGACACTTGCTAAGTATGTAGATATATTATGACTATAAGCATCAACCAGAAGGCTGATCAGACCCTTCTCCTACGCAAAACTCGCAAGCCCAGCCCTCACCATGGCAATCATTCATCTCAGAGGCCGTGCCCTGCGCGTCGCCCTCCATGTCGCCACAGGCCTCAATTTCATCCTCTTTGGCTACGATCAGGGACTCCTCGGGGGGCTTATCAACACACCACAGTTCATCAATGCGTATGGACACCAGCCGACCGATACTATAATCGGCACAACCTCTGCTATCTACAGCGTTGGGGCTTTCTTTGGCGCTGTCTTTGCGGCAATATATGGTCTCAGAATGGGACGACGCATGATGCTTATGTTCTCCTGCTGCTGTGTGATTGTTGGTATGGCGATCCTGTAACCGTCCCATTTCATCCATCGGTACTAATCATCATGCATCACGTCTCCAGGTTCCGCAATCCAAGCCGCGGCTCCAAGCCTGGGTGCCATGATCGCAGGCAGAATCATAACGGGGTTCGGCGTGGGCATCAGCACATCCACGGTGCCGATTTGGATCTCGGAAACGTCTAGTCCAGTCCATCGCGGTCGAATGGTGGCAGTCCAGCTCGAAATCGTCCTCACAGGGTTCATGTTCTCGTACTGGTTTGACTATGGCATGAGCTTTGTGCAGTCGGAAGTGTCATTCCGCTTGCCCATTGCTTTGCAGGCGCTGTTCCCAATCGTCGCTTTCCCCGTCCTGTACATACTGCCGGAGAGTCCTCGTGTCCTGTGTGCGTGGGGGAGGGTTGATGAGGGCGTGGATGTTCTGGCACGTTTGGTATGTCCGCTCCCGGTCAACAGAAGGCCAGAAAACTACTGACTGACTGATTCATCATGTGTGCAGCACGACCTGTCGGTGACCGATGCTCATATCGTATCCGAGAAAGAACAGATTCTCCGCTCGATCGAGATCGAATCCGAGATCAAGGGCCAAGTCCTCCGGACACTATTCCTCGACAAATCGAACATCAATTACCGTCGCCGGGCCCTCACCACGATGACGATTTTCCTGCTGCAGCAATTCGGGGGTTGCACGTTTGTCGGCGTACGTGCCGTGCCTTCCTACTCATCCACTATGACCAGAACCCTAACAGACGCAGTACTACGCACCCATCATATTCGAGACCTCGATCGGTCTATCCAAGAACCTTAGCCCGATCATGTCCTGTGCGATGGCAACTAGCTACGCCGTGGGTGGCGTATTCCCGATCCTCCTGGTCGACCGCATCGGCCGTCGCAAGATGATGCTCTGGGGCGTCGCCGCGACTTCCTCGGTCTTTATCACCCTGACTGCTCTCACCTCGCAGGCTTCGCGGTCTGAGAGCATCGGATGGGGTGCTGCGATCATGGTGATTGTTTTTATCCTCGTATTCGCCATGACCTGGAACGCGCTGCCTTGGATCTACGGCAGTGAGCTGATGCCGTTGAATATGCGGCATATCAACGGCGCCATTGGGGCTGGAAGTGAATTTCTGTTTCAGTTTACTGTTCTTGGTACGTTTGGCTGGTCCTCTTCTAGCATGCCTACGGCACCCTACCATACATACCTATGGTACCCAGATACTGATTGTGTAATTACAGAGATGGCTCCCAGCGCGATCGCCTCCACCGGCTGGCGCATCTACATATTCTTCGCGGTGTTCAATGTGCTTACCTTCTTCTTCGTCTATGCTTTCTGTCCGGAGACAGCGCAGAAGACTCTGGAGGAGATTGACTTCCTCTACATTGACTCTGCCATTCAGGGGCTGGAGGTCTCGCTACCCGAAGAGCAGCCTTCTGCTTCCAAAGTGTAGCAATCGCACTTCCCAAATCTGTGTAATGGTAGAAGAAAAATAGACGGTGTCGATACCGTAACAATACCAACCAAAACAAAAGTTGTTGGGCGCTGCGGAAGTATGACCCAGTTTCCTCAGACCAGATCCACAGTGCGTCAATTCGTCCAGGGCTTCCTACCTGGACTCGGAGACAAATTGAATAATCGAGGGTGGCCATCTGTCCAGGCTCCGAGAAGTGTCCGACATGAGATCATCATTTGTCAGGGTCAGGTACCCTACTTTTCCTCGAGCCGGGAGCTCTATATAAAGGCAGAACATCAACCATCTAGATACCCACCCTAAGCTCAGTGTATGCTTCTTCATCTCAGTCCAATCCCCAGTACCCATCCACAATCACCGTTACAGCGATCAAACACCCAATTCCCCACTGTCAACATGTCCCAACCCTCGAAGCTATTCACCCCCCTGACCGTCGGGCGCCTGCACCTGCAGCACCGCATCGCCATGGCCCCCATGACTCGCTTCCGCTCCGACGAAGCCCACGTCCCCGTCCCCATCGTCCCAACCTACTACGCCCAGCGCGCCTCCACACCCGGCACCCTCATCATCACCGAGGCAACCTTCATCTCGCCGCGCGCCGCGGGCCAAGACAACGTTCCGGGGATCTACACGGCAGACCAAATCGCCGCCTGGAAGGAGGTGACGGCCGCCGTGCACGCGAAGGACTCGTTCATCTTCCTGCAGCTCTGGGCGCTTGGGCGCGCAGCCACGCACGAGTCTATCGCCAAGGAAGGGCACGACGTTGTGTCCAGCAGCGACGTGCCCATGGCCGAGGGCGCGCCTGTGCCGCGGCCGCTGTCGGAAGACGAGATCGAGGCGTACATCCGCGAGTACGCGCAGGCGGCCAAGAACGCCATCGCGGCCGGGTTCGACGGCGTCGAGGTCCACGGCGCGAACGGGTACCTAATTGACCAGTTCACGCAGGATACGGCGAACAAGCGCACGGATCAGTGGGGCGGGTCGGTTGCGAATCGCTCGCGCTTTGCGGTGCGTGTTGCGCAGGCGGTTGTTGAGGCTGTTGGCGCGGATCGCGTGGGGTATCGCCTCAGTCCGTTTAGTCACTTCCAGGGGATGAAGATGGAGGACCCCGTGCCGCAGTTTAGCGACCTGCTGCGGAAGCTGAGGGGGCTGGGGCTGGCGTATGTGCACCTTGTTGAGCCGCGGATTAGCGGGGCGGGGGATGCGGAGTCGTCGGATACGCTGGACTTTGCGTTTGAGGTCTGGGGGGGTGAGAGTCCGATTATTCTTGCTGGGGGGTTCAAGCCGGAGACGGCGAAGGTGGCTGTGGATGTGCAGCATCGGGATCGGGATGTGATGATTGCGTTTGGACGGCACTTTACTTCGAACCCGGATTTGCCGTCCAAGGTCAAGCAGGGGGTTGAGTTGGTGCCCTATGATCGAGATACGTTTTATAAGGTTGGCGCGCCGGAAGGATATGTGGATTACCCATAGCTACCATAGTGGGTGTTTGAGTGAGCAGGAATGATACATGAGGTGCCTGGCGTCCCTCTGCTGTGTTCGTTTAATAGAAAGTCATGATTAGGTAGGCAGCATTGCCTAGTTATTAGAATATCATATAGAACTAAGACTTGGAGTACGAATGTCTGCAAAAGAGGTAATCTTTCTCGAATCAACCGAGCAGTTCATCAACGTCTGAGACCTAGATAGTCATAACATAGCAGTTGGAAATGCCCTAAGCAGGGGAAATCTGACCTGATCTAATGTCAACTATGACTTCCTTGCCGTCACCACAGATAATTAATATAGATAGGTAGCATATATAGAGCGTAGAAGTATAATCCTTCCCAATTGAGGCTATGCGTATGTATGGACGGTGGCAAGACGTGGCATCCACGACAATGAAACCATCCACAGCCCAACCGTCACAAAACAAGACTACCTAAGCCCCCTTGACAAGCACCTGCTTCTCCTTCTTAATCTGCCTCACAACGTCAATATCAATCTTCAGTGTATTCGCCACCGTCTCTGCCGGCGTCAGCGCAAGCCACTGCGCAAGCGAGATGTCGACGACCCGGTCGCTCTTGTAGAACTCCAGCCACACGAGCGTCTCGTCGTCAGAGGTGTTTTCAATGTAATGGCCTGACACGTTTTCTTATCAACTAGATGGACAGAGAGAAGAGATGACATGAAAGGGAGGGAGGAATAGGGGAAGACGCACCGCTGTTATCAGGAAATACGGCCGTATCGCCAGCAGCGAAATCGAATGTTCGTGCCTTGGAGTCCCCGATGAAGACCGTTGCGCGGGCGGTGCCGCGGTGGAAGTAGAGCCATTCTTCGGCCTGGCAGTCGCATCCATGTATTAGTACGGCATTCAAGGTTGGATGGGTAAGGAAAGGAAGGTTTACGTTAGGATGCCAGTGCAGCTCACGCAGCCCTTTGGGCTCAAGCTCAACGATTGTTGCGGCAATCGTCGTGGCGATGGGAAAGTTCTTCGAGTCGATGCGTCGGAATGTTCCACCGCCGCCTGGGACGGGCTCGGAGGGATGGTCGTAGGTGTGGTAGACGTACGCATTGTCGCCGGTCAATGTTCCCTGGGGTGTATCGTCCGCTATCTCCGGGATAGTTGAGTTGAAAATATACGGGAACTTGTCGGGCACTGTATCGAAGACTGAGGTGTTGACGCCGAAGTTCTTGGCCAGGATGTCGCGCGGGGTGTGTTTGATCCAGTCGTCGACCATGAAGGTGGTCCTGCATACTCGTTACTGATTGCACCGCGTATCAATGAAGGGATGGGAGATTGCATACCCAACCTTCTCGAAATCCCCATCATCAAACACAAGCAGGTACTCGTTCTCGTCGTCAAGTCCCTGCACGTTATGCGCGACACCCTTGGGAAAGTACCAGATATCGCCGGTCTTCAGTGTCTCCGTTGTCCAGCGGCCGTTTTCGTCGACGGCGTTGAGGAGCAGGGAGCCTTCATACACGAACCCCCATTCGGCCTGCTACATTTAGTGCTTTATTCTTTTCTTAAGCTCAAAAAGACCATAGCCGGCATGAAGGACAATGTGCTTACCACACGATGCCAATGCAACTCCCGAATCGCACCCTTGGTCAAATGCTGCTGCGCACCCGAGATATCACGGCTCGACGAAAGATCCTGAACGAGCTGCTCGCGTACCCAACCGCCGGGGAAAAGACGCGTCTTGGAGTCGGAGAAGCTCCATTTCAGGTTCGGGACGATGCCGTTGTCTGTGGACTGGGCACCGAGGTTGTCGGGGTTCTGTTTGTCGCGGTGAAGATCGGTACCGCCTGTTTGTGCTTAGTTAAGGTACTTGAAAGTGTTAGGGGGGCGTATATTGTACCTAGAATAGGAGCGCCCTTGCCATTGTCATCGATGGGCTGGCCGTCTTTGAAGCCGGAGCGTTTGGCCAGCGACGGCGAGGCCAAGATTGATGGAACTGCGGCGAGCAAGAGGAGAAGTTTGGAGTGCATCTTGAGCACGAGTCAACAATGCAGTGGAGGACAAGGGCTGCTCCTGAACAACCTATGGTAAACGATGGGTGTCTTGGCTAACTAGGCGGCAACTACCATAGTTTATACAATCTCGAGGTCCTGGCGTGATGCAGATCCCCTCATACCTGCGTAAATGACAACATTTACATCGAAACTGACGACTCTACGACATGCAGAGCCTGAAGTGGGATCGACATGGACGCCGACGAGTGGCGGGATGTTTAGGGTAAGTGGTGCAGTACTAGAAGTTTGAGTATCCGGAGTGCATGACAAATAATACGCTGGGTGATGAATTGAGAGAGCACACTAGTCAAAGGTGCGGAAAGAGCGATTGGATCTGTCTTCAGTGACTGTAGCACAGGCTGGGGTAGACCCTTGCATGGGGCAAGTAGGGCAGCGATTGCCTCATGATGCCAAGCATGTCGTTATACAAGACCACAGCAAAACCACTGCAAGGGCCTTGGCAGCGCGGATGGCGTTATTCTGCGAGTCTCTTGCTCATCTTTATTGAACTTTGATTTGCTTGGCGACAAGGTCTGGGAATTATCCCGTAGCCCTGGTAGGCGCTTGTCAATGACTTGTGATCATAGTCAGGGCCAGGCACGACATGCCTCTTTTCTAATAGCATCCAGGAATCTGACATGTAAGACGGGGGTTTCCACGCTGTACGCGCTCGAGAATGTACTGGCAGGTCAGCCGAGCCAGTGGAACTGCAGCGCGAAGGCAAGTCGTGGGAGCTTGTCCCGCCGTTTACGCATGTGCCAAGGACAAAGCAAGCCTTGCCAATATCAGGAGACCCCAGCAGCATGCAGTGGGTATGGTACCATGACTCCAGCCCCAGTTTTAGGAACTTTTCAGGGCTCTTGGCGTCGATCAGTCAGATCTATGCCCATCCGAACCCTCACGGACGAACCCCGACTCTGAGTTTACCATAAGCCCGATCAGGCGCAGAGATTCGTACCATTCTTGGCTCGGGCTCCTCCAAGCCTTGTCCGTCTGCCTCACATCACGAGGGTGCACTTCCTTGCTCCGTCCCAGTCCCCGCGATGAACACTCCTTTGGGCTCTCATGGCGCGCCGTACGTTGCGGCTTTCCGTCTGGTATAGATCACGACATCGAGGATCGTCAGGGCGTTCATGCGTGATGCAGGTCCGTGCGACTGTCTGCCCAATGGTCGTGGGATCGGAGATGCTGCATGCAGTCCAGTTCTGCTGCACCTCGTCTATCTCATTAAACACGGCAAGGCGATGAATGAATGTTTTCCTATGTTGGTATTCCTGTCGGTCGATCAGTATCTCTTGATCTCTTTCGCGAGGCTATGCATACAACATGAACATGAACTATCGAAGTTGCGTGCTCCCCGCAGAAATGTCAAAACACCAGATATCAGACATAGGTATGGCAGTGAGGAGTTGAAGTTCGTATACTCAACAGAAGGAGATAGAAGGTTATAAAAGCCTTCTCCCTCGATAATCTGCTCAAACCTGCTCAGAGATCATCAGTCCTTTACACTATTTCCTTCCTTTACTATTTCTAAGTGTACAACTCACACTCATTGGCCCAAGATGAAGTCAGCTTCTCTTGCCCACTTAATCCCCCTGGCCTCCTTAGGCCAGACCCTCTCAATTTCTCTGCCTCCATTGATTCCACACATCCCCGGTGTGACCGAAGCCCTGAACGACATCGTTCCCCCTCTGCCAATCCTCCAGGTCCCAACTGCTGCCCTCGACAGCCCCCCCTTCACCCCCAGCAACATCAAGCCCAAGAAAATCGGTTACTTCTGGACCGGGTCTGGCGACAAGCAGCACAAGGACTTCCTTGCCACGTACAGTCTCGACGATGACACCTTCGGCGAACTGATCTACGTGACCGACGTGCCTACCAGCGGCAATGACCCCCATCACCTAGGTCCATCCCTTGACGGGAAGACCCTGGTCGGTGGTGGTCTCCTGTCTTTGCTCAAGACCCAGGTATGTCTCGCATCCATGCTGCCCGTCAGCCCTCTCTAACCTCGGGCTGTGACCAGGACACGGCCTTCTACTTTGATACGTCCAACCCCTATCGCCCCAAATTCCTCAAAAGCAACCGGGCCATTTTGTCGTCTATCGCCGACGAGATCCGCGCGAAGCCCGATGGCGGCTTCTACATAACATACATGGGCTCCGCCGTGGGCACGAGCCCCGGCCGTCTCGTTGAGACCGACGCAGACTTTAACATCATCCACGAGTGGCCCGAGGATGTCGATGGACTCCTTAACATTCTCGGTGAACAATTCTCCCCTCACGGGCTAAGCATCGACTGGGAGCGCAAGTTGATTCTCACCTCGGACTTCGTGGAGCCTGTCACCATCCTCAAGCCAAGTCTTGGTATTCACCGTGCGGATACGTTGCGGCTGTGGGACTTGGATAGTAAGAAGATTCTCAATACTATTACTATTCCCAATGTATGCCCACCTTTTTTCTTGGGTATGTCGTTGGGATGCTAATGTAGCGCAGGGCGGCGGCATCCAAGACGTCAAGTTCATTCCGGGCAACAAAGAGGGCGCGGCTCTGGCCACTGCGGTTCATCTAGGTCAGGTGTGGATCATATACCCTGAGCGCAAGGACGCAAATGGCAAGCCGGGTGTTGCAGAGCTGCTTTATGACCTTGGCCCTAAGGCGCGCGATACGGTCGCGATCTAGTACGTCTCAACTACCCCCTTCCATCTCTTTTTCCTTCCTATACTAACAGTGCTTGCTTGTGCCCAGCACCGACATCACCCAAGACGGGCGCTACATCTACCTCACGCTCACAACCGCAAATCACATCGCGGCGCTCGACATCTCCGACCTGTCCAACGTGAAACGCCTCGATGACCCGGACGAGGACCAGCCGACCATCGGTCCTCATTATGTGAAAGTGACGCCGGACCAGAAACACCTCGTTGTCACGGACTACTTCGTGCAAACCGGGGAGATTGGGCTGATTAATACGCCCGCGGACTTTAAGGCGCTGTATATTGATCTTAACGAGGATGGGAGTCTGAGCTTTAATCGCTCGATTGACTTTACAAGGGAGTTTGCCAATCGAGGTGGGGCGAAGCCGCATTCCTCTGTTGTGTTTGATTTGAGTGATCCGGAGAATCCGCTTTACTACTAAGTAGGGCTCTTGAGGAGGACATGGTGGGAGATACGATGTGATGGCAGTGGTGAGTCCGGGTGTGGTAAGAGTTGTTCTTCTTCTTTCTATCTTAACCTATTTTCTGTCTTTATCATACCTATCATAGTATCCCTTTGTATAGGGGATGCAAGGCTATCCATGTATGCAGCCTAGCACATAATAATTTATTGTTTCCGCTCTTTTGTGTTTAACATCCCAATATATACTGTGATTGTGGTTGTTTGAATCTGCCATCCCTCCAGACCTACGCCTCTGTATCCTTAGCATGCACCCGAATCTGCCTCAGCGTCGGCCCCAAAAAAGCCATGGCACCCGTACCCGTCCTTGAATTTCCATTCCCATTACCCTTCCCTCGCCTCTGACTCTGGCTGGAACCAGATGCACCAGCACCACCAAACGCCCGCTCCGGATCAACCTCAATCCCCCGATGAATATCGCGCCGCCCACTCTCAGCCTCGGCCGCAATCTGGCCCTGCCGGTAGACCGTCCAGCACGACCACGACCCGAAGATTAACAGTGTCAGCGGGATCACGACCACCCAGTATGCCCAGAAGGGGGTTGTGTCGAAGGTCGGGAGGGAGAAGAGGGTCTAGCCCCAGCTAACATTAGCTTTGTGTATCTGGGGGTGGGGATGGGGCGATGGAAGGTGTGCTTGCTTACGGCGATATACGTTGCCGGGAAGAAGATTGCAGTCAAGACGGTCAGCGACTTCAGTGCTGAGCCGTCGCGCTTCGAAGCCTCGGAGATCTTCTTTGATTCCATGGCCACCGAGACGCCGATCATGTTGTCGCGCTGCGAGAGGAGGCCGTAGATCTAACACCCCAGCTCATGTCAGTACCATACATCGCCTGCCCTGACTAAATGCCATTTGCAATACACGGTTGCCGAAGGTGGAACTCACAGCCGTAATTTGGTTATCCGCCCTCCGCTCATTATACTTCATATCAACCAACCGGAACCTCAGCGCCAGTTCCAGGTTCCCTAGCCACTGCCTGTACGCCTCAATTCCCCCATCCCTCACCCCATTGCCCCCAACCCCAGCAGGACCAAATGCCCCCACTCCCTCCAACTCCCCCATCACCCCCCTAACAACCTCAAGATAAACCCCCACCGCCTCAATGCGTCTCCAGCTCAAGCCCACATGTATCTTCGCCGCATGCCCCAAGCGACTCAGCTCGTTATCGTGCGCGGGCGCATCCGCCGCCGGAATCTCAAGCCAGCCGTGCTGGCCGGTCGCCTTTTCGACGACGCTGAGTTCCTGACGCACCTTTTGCATGAAGAGGAGGTTTGTACTTAGGCTTATTTCGATTAGAAGGGTTGGAATTAGTAAAGCGTGGCCGAGGAGGTGGCTGTGTTTTTGCAAAGATTGCTCAAGGAGGGTTTGGTCATACGGACTGACGCGCAGACCGAGTGCGGTGCTTGTGTTGCTGGGAAATGTGTGGGATATGGCGATTATAGAGGCGAAACTGCCCGAGAGGCGGAGAGAGAGAGTGAGTACTTTTGCCGATTAGTGATGCTGCCACTATACGCACTAGTCTGGTACAGCGAACGCACCAATAGACTCAACCTGTCCGTTCTCACTGTATATGACCTCCCGACTCGCGGTCCCAGACGTCGAGCGGTACCGCCAGGCATCCAGGGCTTCGGTGAAGTGGTATCGCTCCGCTAGACGGGCGAAACTCTCCTGCCTCATTGCGATCTCTAGGGTTTCGCCTGAAGTTAGGATGTTTCCGTCTGCGTCGAGCGTTGTATGGGCGGTTCCTGCGAATCTAGACGGTGTTAGTTGTGGTTGGAAAAGAGGATGGTACCATGGAAAACGGGGCACGCTGAACGTACATCCATCGGACTCGTCCTGATAGTTCGGATTGGGTGTCAGTTGTGGATTTGAATGGCCCCTATAGATTGTTTTAGCTTTGGATTGAATGTTTATCAAATCGATGATAGGGCATACCGTTTCGTTCATCCATTCGTCGACACTTTCGTGGCTTAGTGAGGCCTTGGTGTACTCGCTGCATTTTCCGATCTGATATGGCACATGATAATCAATTTCTCCAATAGAAGATCCACAATAGGCGAAGGAAAGAGGAGGTCTTACAGAGTACCGCTTCATCTCGGTCACTGTACACACCCCTGGTATGAACTGGACAACGCCCCCTGGGTCTAGCCCTGTCATGGGCGTATCGAGTTCCATGATGAGATGGCTAATGCATCAGTAAAAAAGGTGAATTCTGAAAGTACTTAGAGTACCCTATAGCGGCGGAGTGGATAAGACAACCAAGGGTACGAAGAAAGCCAAGTGGGCCACCCGGGAATGGGAACGAGGAAGGGAACGGGAATGCGGGGATAAAAGCCTTCTCAAGTCGTTTCAGCTTCAGCCCCAGATCCTATTCGAGTTCTCGCTGTTCGGCTGACGTGCATCTGTGCTCGGCGATAAGGGGTCAAATCCCTGCTTCTTTGACGATTATTGGAGGATAATGCCTGTGGCGTTGATGCAGCCGCCGAGCTGAATCGAAGAGGCTGGAATAGCCGAGGGAGGTTGCACGAGACTCAGGGGAAGACGCCTTCGTCTTAAGGCACGGACGACAAATTACTAGTAGAGATTTCATGGATATTGCTCTTGGACTCAGGGTGGAGGTCATATCTTGGAGGCAGAAGAAGTTTTCAAGGTTGTCTGTCCAAGTCAAGCGGATCAAGGTGCAGCTTGGTAGTCTTTCACCTTATGTTATTGACTGCGATATAGAAAACTACCGAAAGGTGTTAAAATAGGTTTCCAAATGCAGACCTAAAAGTGCATCTGCTCGGCCACCCCAGTCGTATTTCAGCAGCATCTTATGCTTTCAAGATTGGGCCAGAGCACCAGTTCAGCGGGCAACATAGCAAAGCAAGATGAGGTTTAATGTTATACCATTACATAGAGGTTGGTAGCACTTCAATCCACTATGCTTTACAGTCAATTAAGCGCGTACGACATACAAAGAGGACGGGTGGCAGAGATTCTCTCTAACCTGGTCATCACTAGCCCTAACTACCATAATCTATCAAGCCCTAAGCTTCCATATACCATCCCATCGAATATACCCTGCTTGCATGAATATTCACATTACCTAGGTAAGTAAATTGCATATCACTTGAAGTAGTGTAGTGCCCATTCTGTGTTAAGACGATGCGTATACCCTTCACCCGTCTATTGAGAAGGGCATCGTCTCCAAGCGCCAGAGCCATAGGTCCCCATGCAAATTCACCAAATCAAAGCTTCGCCCTACCATTCCCAGCAGCCTTAACATCCAACCCCCTGAGCTTTCCCTCCTCCCTCCACCTTCCAATATACTCCAAAAACGACCTCGTCCCCTCAGACCACATCACCCCGCGCGCTTTCTTCTCCTTTTCCGCCGGATCCGTAACCCGCGCACTATCCCCATGCCCATTAAAGTACCCAGGCGTACACCCGGCAAGAACAGAGTAGAACCCCGCGCGCCGCACAATCTCCGCCGTGTGCGCCTCCTCGCCTTCCCTGCTGACCTCAACAATGGCTCTCTTTCCAGCCCCAACGCGTCTCTCCGCTTCCTTTATCCAGTACGCCACATGCTCCGCGATAAAACCCAGCATGAACACGTTGTTCCCGGTAATAGTCGCCTGGCTCGTGCCCGAGAAGAATAAATTCGGGAACCCGTTTGTCGCGTACCCGTGGAGTGTGGAAGCCCCCTGGGTACGCCACTTCTCGTCCAGTGATTGTCCGTCCCGGCCGAGAACATTCACGCCTGTTCGGGCAGCGGGACTCCCACTCCCTGTTGTGGGCGCTTGGTATCCTGTGCCAAAGATTATGATGTCGAAGGGATATTCTTTCTCACCGATTACGAGGCCCCTTTCCGTTGCGCGCGAAGGACCCTGCCCGTCTGTGTCGAGGAGGTGCACGTTTGATTTGTTGAAGGTCTGCAGGTATGTATCGCTGAATGTGGGACGCTTGCACCAGGATGGATACCAGGGTTTCAGCTTCTCGGCTGTCTCTGGGTCTTTAACAAGGGCAGAGACTCTATCGCGGACAGATTCCATATGCGGGAGATCGAGGGCGTGGTATGCATCCGTGTGTTTCTCAAGTGTTTCCGGACTCGCATCGATGAGACCGTGGCCCGGTGTTCCAGTGACGCCCGAATACGCCGGCATATCAGTCCACGCGTCGTTGACAAGATTCTCCAGGCCCTCAGGAGCAGAGTTGGTAATGAACGCATTGAGGTTTAGAGACCGTTTAAACTGCCACCCTTTCTCGCGCGCAATCTTGCTCTTGAACTCGTCTATATGCGTTACCCGCTGTCCACGAGGTCGAACCGGCGCCGGCGTTCGCTGAACAACATACAACTCCCCCGCATACTTCGCAACCTCAGGAACGACCGCAATAGCCGTCGCAGCCGTTCCCACCACAGCAACCCTCTTCCCCTGCAGTCCCGTCAAAGACTGATCTTCCTGTGACCCGCCAGAAACCACATAGTTCCAGCGCGCCGTATGCCACATCTCCCCCTTGAACTCCGTCAAGCCCGGAATCCGCGGGATTTGGGGCCTCGTCAACACACCAGCAGCGAGGTAGACATACTCCGCCTGAAACTCCCTTCTCACAGGCTCTTGGTTCGGCCCACGATTCTCAACAGCCGCAATTCTCCACACCTGCGCACCCTCATCCCAACTAACGCCCTTCACATCCGCCCGAAAAAGCGCCTTATCACCCAATCCCCACCTCTCCGCAATCCTCTCCGCATGCTCCCTGACCTCCAGGCCACTCGCATATTTCTTGCTCGGAACATACCCCGTCTCCTCCAGCAGCGGCAGGTAAACATAACTCTCGACGTCGCAGTGTAACCCTGGAAAACGGTTCCAGTACCACGTGCCCCCAAACCCGCCCGCTGCGTCGGCGAGGCGGATTTCCGACGCGGTTGCGATTCCGCTCTCGATCAGGCGGACCGCGAATTGGAGACCGCCGTATCCGGCGCCCAGGACGAAGAAGCGGTATGTGGTGCCATCTGTGATAGGGGAGGGTTTGGCGTTTAGGGCTGAGTGGTTTGCCCAGGGATCTGCGGCGAGAGAGCGCAGACGGGATTCTTCGGAGGTGCTTAGGGGGATGAATTGCGAGGAGCCGTCGGGGCGCAGGCGTTTATTTGCTTCGTGCTCGTAGCGCTGGCGCACGGAGGCGAGTTTTAGGGGGTTGAGTGCGGGTTCTTGTTCGGTTGAAACCATATTTGCGCAGTGTTCTGAGAGTTTATCTGGTATGGTAGATTCCCTGTTTCCCAGATGTCAAAATTGTTTCCCAGTCCGTGAAGGGGTTATATAGCCCCGAGGAGTTGGAGACATCCATGGCAAGGAGGGGCAGCATTCTCGATGACGCCAGTTCGCGCCGGCAAGGTGTGACGAAATAAGCAAATAATCGCCATCTTTGAGCAATCCGAGTGCGCATGCGCTAGGGTATGGTCCGAAATCCAGGTTGTTATTGCAGAAGCACCTATTAAGATCGTCATATCTTATCACACATTAAGTCCTTTTTCAAGGCCACTCAACCTTGCAGGCAACATGCCCGTTACCCAGTCCACCTGCACTTTTTTGAGCCCTACCTATGGTATGGTAGGTACTTAGCTCTCTACAATCAACTCCTGTTACCAATATCTCCGGCGCCGAAGACACTCCAATAACACTCATTGCCATTATTAACCCGAACTCTTCTCCCTCGCATGTACCATAACCTGCCCAATCGTCGATCAAGCAAAATCCTCGCTCTTTGTCCACTGTCCATTATTGGCTGTTCTTTCAAGGGTTGAGCATTTGTCTGCCTCTGCAGAGTTTGTTTTTTTGGGTTGGGGGAAAGTTTGTCGGATCTATCACAAAGACGCAGTGGTAGCTGCCTAGGTAAAGCTAAGAGAGTAAGCTCCGAATTAAGACCAGACCAAGTCATTCCAGGGCCTGTGAAATAACCTTTCACTCCTCATCCTCCTCACTCAGATATGGCTGCTCCAGCAACTCGCGAGTCCCCATCCTCTTCCGGGGGGTCCTGCTGCAACATCAAAAGCAGAAACGCCGCCAGACAGCGTGTATTCCCCGCGCCAAAGTCCGCCGGCAGCCGGGCGGCAAGATACGTGACGAACCCGTCCAGACCACCGCCCAGGACCTGCTCGATCTGCCGCAGATGCTCAGTGTCAATGTCTTCGTGTGAGAGACCGAATGTTCCAATGGAGAATAGGGGCTCGTTTGTTGCGAGTTCGAAGATCTAGCCAGGTACGTCGGAATTAGTAATAGAACGCACTGTACGACGATGTCCGGGGTGGATGAGAGGAAATGGAAATGTAATTAGTTTACCAAGCAGCCCAACGCCCAGAATCGATCTTGATACCCCATCTCTCCTGGCGGATTAGTTCTGGTGCGCGTAGAGCTGTGGGTGTTTCAGGTTGGGTCTTCTGGTAATCGTAGCCCGTCCACATACTGGGTAGAGCTAGTACGGCGAATACGGCGTTAGTCCATTGTTCATGACACAATGGAAAAAGTGTCCTATCTGAGCCAAGATCCCCAATTGTAGACAGCAGTATAGAAAAGTCCTTCTCGTCCAAGGCGCCACGACGTCTCTGCGAATGGACCAGGTATCTCGGGGCGCTATCGTCAACCGTTACGCCATCAAGCCACTGCACGGGACTAAATTCCGGGGGATATAAGACAGGGGCTTCGCCTTCGCCTCCGTCCTCGGTAGTTCCAGCTTTGGCAATAAGGATATTCGCGGGCGGCAAGTCTGCCGGATTTCAATTTGTCAGTAACACACAAGGCTGGGATCCGGGGCAACACACCACAATGAATAAACCCCTCATCATGAACAACCTGCAGACCCAGGAGTATCTGCTTCGAAACAGAGCGTACAAACGCTGCATTGCGCGGTTTTGCGGTAACAGTCAGATCGTGACAGTCGCCCAGCACCACGGGAAACACAAGGCACAGGTGCAATCCATTCGGGCCTCTAAAGAAGAAGGCATTCAGTAAGTCCAGGGCGTTCTCGCGGGGCTTCATGCTGCTGGCTGGAAGGAATCAATGGGTTTCGAACTCGGTGTTGCCCTCTGGGCCGTTGTTTGCTTTGAGGATTTTGAGTGCGATGAAATGCTGGGTCTTTTCGAAACTTTGTGGTGGTAGACAAAGCTGTTAGCTGGGATTCACTCTTGAGGAATGAGATGGGACTTACGCCTTATCTCGAGCAAGCCAGATAGTTGAGAACTGTCCAAAGCTTAGCTTTGCGATGACTTTGTATCTGTAACCGATGGTGTCTTCTAAATGGACTGGGTGGTAGCCGCCTCGGCGATACTCTTCAACAGGTTCGACGACATCGCGGATTGTTTCGAAGCGAGGCATCTTGATGAGAGTCGCGTAGGTCAACACAAGGTGAGGGGGAAAAGAAAGTGAAGGTGAAACGGATGAAGAAGGTGCGCCTTGTCCCCTCCACCGTCACGTGGCTTGCTACATGTACCTGACTTTGAGCAGAACAATATTTTCTCTTTGAGTGTTACGCTTTAGGACCCCTAAAGGCACATTGAGATGTCCTTCTCATGTGGTATCTAATAAGTGGGCATATCATAACATGAAGTATATTCTGCTGACTTGATATATTAGTCCACAAAGCCCATCCATGAACTCCTAGAGATGTAAGTTGCACTTCAGCTCCAGGAGTTTGATATCCATGTTTCGACCTACCAATAATGAAAATATTCGACTCATATTAAGGTTTGTTTGGCGTGGGGATCTTAGCTACAGTGGACGCAGCCCACTCCCGAGTCACGAAGAGGCCGAGATCTCGCGCCCCCAAAGACAAATCGCCAACCCAGACAAGCCCCGAGCAGGAAGAGAAAGTAAACAGGAGTTCTAAACTGTTACCCTACCTCATTCAATCCTCAATCTCCACATATAAATACCGGTGCCGAAGCAACTCAGTCGTCGTCATCCGCTCGGCAGGTTTCTCCTTTAGCATGCAAAGCAGAAACCCGGCCAGATCCCTAGTACTCTTCTCTCCAAAGTCAGCCGGTAACCTACGCGTTAAATGCGTGATAAACCAATCCAGACCCCTGCCCACCACCAACTCAATCAGCATCTCATGCTCATAGTCCATATCCTCCTCGCAGGGCCCGTATTTTCCGGTAAGCGTGAAGAGCGGCTTGCTTGTTGCTAGCTCGAATATCTTATGCTACGTTCAGGTTAGGAATGGATACGGCGGTAGGAGTGGAGGAGGATGGGGGGCCTACAAGGCACCCCAGCGCCCAGGCGTCAATGGCAGCATTCCACCGGGAAGGCTCTATCAACTCGGGCGCGCGTAGTGCAGTCGGCATTGCTGGTAGAGTGCCAGGGCGAACCCTATTGGGGGGACTATAGCTGTTGTTTCCGAGCAGGATAGGCATAGCTAGCAATCCTCGGATAAGTCTTTAAGTTGCCACTTGTTAGAGGAAATAGGGGATAGCGTACCTGCTTCAAGATTACCAATCTTGAACAGCAGGCTCGAGATATCGACGCCGTTTCCTTGGTCCCGCCCACGCTGTCTTTGCGAGGGAACCAGGTACTTCGGGACGCTGTCAATTGCCTGCACGCCCTCTAGCCCTTTTATGGGGACGCGTTCCGGGTCGAACAGGAGCCGAGGATATGCTTCGGTCCCGGCGTATCCTGGGGTCTGCTTGGTTGTGACCATGATGTTTGTAGGTTGCAGGTCTGCATTTGTTCAGTCGCTGCCCTTAATAGGTAGTAATATCCCATGTCTACATGCAGGTGGGTATGGTAAATATGGTACCATACCATAGGACTACGTACCTCAATGGATGTACCCGCCTCCATAGCGGTATGAAGCGAGTGAGGACCAAGCAGGATCTGCTTCGCGATGTACTGCACATCCTTTGGGCGGTTCGCAACCATCCCCTGACAATCGCCAAGCATGACGGGAAATACCAGGCACAGGTGCGCTCCGCTCGCTCCAAATACGTGGAAGTAATACAATAGCTTCAATAGGTGTTCCGATTCATCGACATGAAATTGCGGTGCAGTGTAGGTCATAAGCTCAGTGTTGTTTATCGTCAAGTCTGCTTTCAAGATTCTAAGAGCGACGAGGCACCGGGGGTGTAAAGCAGGGAAGCTTTTAGGAGTACAGGTAATGCTAGTGTTAGCTATGAACTGGGTAGGAAATAATACGAATTTCTGCTGTAAAAATGGTTGAAGCGAAGCCTTACTCTAGGTCCTCTGCTAGCCATACAGTCGAGAATCGTCCATATCCAAGCTTCCCAATGATTTTGTACGTGTTCTTGATCACATCGCCCAGATGAACGGGATGATATCCGCCTGGACGATACTCCTCAATGGGCTCGACATCTTCAATAATCTTTTCAAACCGGGCCATTTTGACGGATTATCAGGCGGAAATCTTTTTTCTGGTTAGGTAGAGGACGGTCTGGAGGCAGATTGTGCGGAAAACAAAGCCTCGCTACCTTGCCCTATCCATCAGTTTATATTGAATTTTACCATTAGACCAAAAAGGGTCAACCCTTATTAGTAAGGGCTTCTATTCTGGTTGTCACACCCCCTCAGCGTGTAAGGACCTTGGTTCGCTGCATGCTGGATCTCTTATATAACTGTCCATGCTAGCCCCTATAGTGTTGCTAGGTATTTTTTCCTTGGCATTGCTTATAGTTATATTATCTCTTGGGAACTCCTGGCAATATTCCCCTAACAGCCCTGTTCTGTCCTGGATTCGAACGCTGGGTGTCTGGTGTGACCGTATGGCATGTTTCTTTCCGTATTAGGCTCTCGGGGCCTGAGGAACCGGGCTCATAACTATTGAATTTTACCATTAGACCAAAAAAGGTCAACCCTTATTAGTAAGGGCTTCTATTCTGGTTGTCAGTTTAACCTGCAGCATCACGTGGACTATAGCATACCGTTCTATGACTACCCCTCCTGGGCTGCAAACTGTAAGGAGTAATAATCTTGATTTGACGTTCATTTTCAAGCGCCAAAGGCTTTCTTACTGTCTGAAAATGCAGCAAACCAAGACATCGGTTACCTATGGCCTCGAGATCCCAGCAGCAGAAATCCCCTTAGGTATCTAGTCGAGATACTTTGATACCAGATACAAATCCTAAAAATATAAACAGAAGCTCAAGAGGAAACTGCAACCTTCTATGGTACTTAGCCCACATTCACTCCCGTCAACCCCAACACCCCCCAAAGACAAATAACCAGCCCACTAACGCCCCGAAAAACCGCCTTCCCGGGCACGCCCGCCCTATAACAAACCAACGCATCCACAGCCCCAACATACCCGCCCATAATAGCAAGCACCGTATCAAATTCCTCCAATTTCCCCTTCGCATAAAGCGTCCAGAGGACCAGTCCGAGTGCCGTAATGCGACCGCATTTTAAGACCATGATTGTCTGCGCTTCTTTTGAGGATGCGATGCGCGACGGCAGCCCGAACTCCAGGATTGCTTTTTCGGGGGCGAAGAAAGGGAGCAATCCGCCGAGGGTTGTCGCTGTCGCGACGAAGAGGGGTGGGACGTGGCTGATTGTAAAGTGGGAGAACATTGTGGTGGATTTTGAGGGATCTTGGGGGCGTTGCCAAAGTAGAGCTTGTTTACGAGGAGGACAATAAACGGTAAAACACGGATTGATGAATTAAGCTGGGGGTCGAGACTGTTATATATTTTCGCAGGATTTGGGGGCTAAACGACGTTCCCTAAAGAGCTCCATTCTGCGCCCCTTAGTGCCTTGTCAGTCTCAGCCAAGCAGTCTTGGGATGGCTAGCATACTAACGTAACTATGGGGATATAAGTACATAGTATCGAAGACAATCCAAGAGCGTAGCCAAAATCTAGAACGAAGACCATTGGAGTTTTTATAGAGTGTATCACTAATCCTGTACTCTGTCCCACCGTATCTGTGCAACAGTGGACCCCTCATTCTTCAACTCAGCCCAGACCCACTACAGATATATAAGCTCAGCCGCACCCACCGTTTCTTCCCTCCGTCTTACATCCCCCTCCAACTGTCAGGATGCCTTCACTCCGGGGTCTTTCGAAGCTCGCAATAGTACGCCCTCCCCCTCTTCGTCCGCCTTCCTTCTCTCTAACAACCCCCAGGCCGCCGTGCTACTAGCAACATCCCTCCCTTGGCTCCAAAGCAGACAATACATGCTCTCCCTCCTGCTAAAGAACAAGCCAGCGAACCTTCAGGAAATCAACGCATTCAGCACCTCAAACCTAAAATTTGCCGGCAAACCGGGCCTCCGTAACTGCGAAGATGGAATCCTCGTACCTGAAGACGGCTTCGCGATTCTGAGTTGTGACCCCGGCCGCGATCTGTGGAATACAGTTATGGGGACGTTTTATCATGATCACGCGAAGATTCCAAATGGGAAGCTTTGGCTGTATGACTACGCCAACGATCTTCATCTGCAGGACACTGAGGGCGAGAAGGATGAAAAGGACGTTGTCAAGCAGATTATCTTCACCGATACACCATCCGATTTCACCTTTCACCCACTGGGCCTGGACTTCCACAGATCGTCAAACACCCTCTTCGTCGCAAACCACGCGCTATCCGGCTCGCGCCTCGAAACCTTCACCCTCGACACGAACGGCAAAATCCCCGTCGCTAGATGGGTCAAGAGTATATCGCACCCTCTCATGCCCGGTCCAAACTCTCTCATCGCGCTGAACGAGAACGAGCTGTACATTACAAACGACCACTATATCCTGCGCCGAAACACCAACCTCGGCGCGCTGTTCGAGACGTACACCGGTATCCCCGGAGGCACGGTCGTATACCTCAAGCTCGACGAGAAGAAGGACGTGCTCGAGATCCGGAACGTCGCGCGCGGACCCTTCGCGAACGGGATTACACTCCTAAACGAGAGTACCGTTGCCGTTGCAACAACAGCCGCCGCCGAAGTCCGACTATATCAGAGAAGTGAAGATGATAGCCTGACATACCTAAAGGCCATTAAAATGCCGTTTTTCCCCGATAACCTGAGCACCGAGAAAGACGGGTCCCTGCTTATCGCGGGCCATCCGCACGCGCCGAGTCTGGATAAGACGGTTCATGAGAGACAAGCTTGTATTGGTGTTGATGGTGTTGTGCCACAAAGTTGCTGGAAGAGTACGGCGCCGAGTTGGGTTGCAAGGTGGAGCGAGGAGAGGGGGGTGGAGAGTTTGTATGTCACTGCGGGCGAGTTTGGGTCGAGTGCGACGGCTGCGAAGGATGGCGAGAGGAATGTAGGCATCGTGACGGGGTTGTATGAGAGTGGGATTTTGATTTGGAGGGAGTAGAGGTTGTTTATATTGAGAAGTTGGCTGAGGTGTTTACTATGAGGTATACAGGGTCCGAAAAAGGTGATGGGCTAGATTGCTACTACTTAAGCAGAACGAGAATGATATTCATTCATTATAGGGTATATCATTGAAACATGAGGAAAGAAAGACAGTTAGGGCACCTCAACGACAACTCCGACCTTTCGCATTGCCTACGCCTCATCCTCATTAAACTCCTACTAGAACCTCTTCCATTCGAGATGTCCAATATCCCCTTAGGAACTCCGGCAAAGAGACCCAAGCTCGTCGAACTTCTCCAGAAACTCTGAAACCAGCTCTCCCAGCTCCTCGAACAAAAATCCATCTTTCTCCTGCACCTCCTCGACATCTTCCAGCTCAATGTCCCCTAGCTCTGGGTATGTTGAAACGTGGCCTCGACAGATATGACGGATCCCAAGGGTGTTGAACGTACAGGACCGGATAACGACAGAGGCCAGAGAGCCATCGTCTAGTTCGAATTCGCGATGCGTGTCCAGAATACCGCCAACAATTTGCCCGAGTAGTAGTGGATTGCCGCGATCCTTCGTCTTGGAGTACCATGTAGGGATAATAGTTATGGGAAGACAGTCATCCGGCGAACAGGCACAGACGCAACGGTCACGGTGGTGCGTATCAGTCAGGAGAAGCCTGAGAACGTCGGGATAATGTACTAAAGGCGTGACCAGTGACTTGGCGATTTGTCTGGCTCTATCCTCAGGAAGTGGGCCGTCCGGTGCTTCCTTGTCGGAGAACATCTCAAATCCAATAGAATGCGCGATCACATGGATGGGTCGGAACCACGCTTCGGGGGATGTTGCTAGGAGCGAGCAGCCTCTATCCTGGTACCATCTTTACATCGTTAATAGCTTATGATGTCTCAGTGCAGCATCTCGAGAAAACAGTGGCAAGCTTAGTCTCAATAGTGGTGATAAGCCCTCGTCATCAAGCTCGTTAAGCTCTTGAAATCCCGCGGTGTAGAGGATATCCGCTGCCCGGTGGTTATATCGTACTGCCCAGTAGACAGATTTGGTTTCATATAGGCGTTCGTTGGTAATATCAGCATAGAGCGGGTTTATATCAAAGTGTTCGCTCTGTTTTCTTAGAACTTGTTCGACCAAGTAACCCTGTCGGTCACGAGCTGAAGCTCATCGGTGATGTACGGGTTGAGTGGTCCTTGGAGGCGATTCAACCTCGACTGCAATAGTTCCAGAGTCGCGCTGAGTCCCTTGACTCTCGTAAGGAAGCTCTCCGTTTCACTGCTGAAAGCCGTGAAGGAACCGTAGTAAGCGACAAGGCCTTGACACACCGTGAGGCCGAGGGAAACCACGCCGGCGGCGCCGCTGAGCAAGGAGAACGGATCAGCCATGGCTAAAATGATGATGTATCAAGCGTTCTCGATGAAAATCCATCGTTGGGGATGGGAACGCGATGAATCAAAGGAAGAAGGGAGACGGAATCTCCAGTGATCGTTGCTCAGCCTCGCTGCTGCGGCAAGGCTGCGAGGCTGACTGACGTGGCAACGACAGGAAGGCGCGTCCATAGGACATAGGCACGGGGCGCGGGTATGCAGCCTCGCAGGATCAACCATTGGAATTGTACTTGGTTCATTCTCATCCTTGGCATCGGTTCTGGTAGGTCTCCAAGGAGTAGGGTAGGGAGTCCTGGAGGTTCACGAAAAGACGCATACTATCAAAGTTTAGGATGAAGCCCTACCCATGATTTCGAAGCATATACCCTATCCGTGCCTTCCAGCGCACCCACCGCCTTCGTCTTATGGGTGCGCCACGCATTTTTCGTAGTCACGCATTTTTTGTAATTTTTAAAATTTTAAAGTCTTTTAACCTATACAGCCGCATAACATGTTTAATCCTTATAAAGATTATAAAACCTAATTAAGTAAAGCCATTACTATCGCCCTATTTAAAGAAAAACCAAACATCGCGGAAATTACGCGAGAATTCATGGTGTCTAGCATAATAATATAAAGCTAGATTAAAAAAGTAAAAATATTAATAACTTTTATTATAATAAAAAAAATACCCTACAGCTATATTAGGAAAAGGCCTTAATTAACTAGATTATAAAAATACAAGCTTAAAACCTCCCGCCCACTACTTTTATTATAAAGGCGTGGGTAAACCAGGCACTTGCCCGCGCGGGGTCTCTGGATAAAAAGATTAGCAAGATATAGCCATATTAATTTAAAAAGCATGTACCAGCACACCTAGGCCTTGCGCTGGTAAAATAAAGGACTAAAAAATTAAGGCATATTTAAGCAAAAAATATAGGGCTTTTAAAGCACTAATATTATTAGCTAAAAGTTTTTTTTATAATATTCCTGCCCGCCTTGTATATAACTTTAATAAATATAAATTTTAACCAGGCCAGGGGCGGGCTTGTAAGATCTTTAGTAAATTAAATTACCCTAATCTTATAAAGGGCAAGCAAGGTAAAAATATTACTATAGTAAAGTGTATTTATACTAATAATTAGCTTATAAATTTATTTTTTATTTTTAAAGCAAGCGGAAGCTATATAAAGTGCTGGTATTAAGGTAATAAGGCCTTACTAGCTAGTACTATTATTATAATCTTACTAAATAAATAAATATTAAATAAACTCGCGCTTAACTGGCTAATTTAATTTAACCAGGCTATAAAAAAGTATATAAAAATAAATAAAAAGTGCTACTTAATATTTAATAGTTATGACTTGCACTTTATACTTAAATTCTTATAATACTGCAAGAATAATAATATTATTCCCTTTAAATTCCTTTTTTATTTAACTTACCCTTGCCAGCCGCTTAACGGAAAGCTGTTTCTTAATTATAAGCAGTAATTCTAGCTTTTAAATAATAACTTATTATTTTAGGGTGGTAGGCTGTACAGGAAGACTAAATTTCTAGAAATTATTATATTAATACACGCGAAGGTATTCTTATAGTAAATTATTTAAGAAGTATTTAGGGATCGCGGAATCTAGCTAGTTAATAAAATATAAATTATTAAGCAGCTTTATAATAAGCTAGTAATTCCTAATATATCTATACTAGAGCTCCGCAGGAGTTATATATTACCTTTATTATTATTTTTTAGTATTAAGAATAATCCTCCAGCAATAATTAACGCGCTTATAAAAAATTAAGTAAAGATTATAAAAAATATTACTAATATCTTAAATAAGGTAAGGCGGAATTTAACCAAGATTTTTTAACACTAGATATTAAAGCTAGAGGAGTTATAAATAACACAGGAAGTAATTTATAAAATACATGCCATGTAAAAGTCTTAATATTAAAATTATACTAGGTGTTAAGTTAAACCACTATCCTAAAATAAGATTATAAAGGTTTATAATATAATTTAGTTAATTAATAACTATAAGGCTAAAAATCACGCGGCAGAGAAGAAGAAGCTAGTAAAGTAATTTAAAAAAGTTTATAAATATAAGCCCACCCAGCGCCCGCAGGAGAATATTTAGCAGGTAATTAAAAATAAAAAATATATTATAAAAATAAAAAAAAACTTTTAAATTAATAAGTAATTATATTTATTATTATATAGCCTTGAATTTCAAAAAACTATAAAAAATACATGACTACAAAAAATGCGTGGCGCACCCATAAGACAAAGGCGGTGGGTGCGCTGGAAGGCACGGATATCTAAGTAGCCTGCCATCAGACTATACAAGACCTCAACCATAGCATTTAGTTCAAACAGAGATTCTCTCCAGCTCAAAAAGAATCTATGCCCATTAGTCAATTCAACTCTTATATTAGTAGGCCTATCACGCGGCGAACTCACCTTCTCAATATAGCGCACCCCAACCTGAATCCCATCCTCATCCTGAAACTCCTTCTCATCACCAAACAATTGGTTATCCTTATCAAGGCACGTAAGACACGAGACCACGACCTCGGTGTAGATTCTCCCCATTAGCCGCGGGAGGTTTTTCCCCGCCAGCTCGACAAGTATATCCTTAATCTGGGTCGCTGCGCGTCGCTTGTCCTGTGGGCCGAGTCCCGTTCTAACAGGCGGCGACTTACCTACTTTACCAACACGAACAGGCATCTTAGGCCAGATAAAACCGCGGAAGAATTTGTCGAAGCTATTACGACTAATCTGTCCCACATGCAGATTAGTTCCTTTTACGAGACGGAGCGCATGCCGCTACTAAATGACCTCGTAAGCGAGACAAACATAGGTACCCGTATACTTCACACTGCTTTGGGTCGCAAAAAGTCTGGAGCGCTTGTAAGTATACCATAATCCATACGCGGTGCGAGTCCTTATGTCTTCAAAGCTTGTTAGCGAACGTGGGGATTGTATTCCGATAGGGAACACAGATTCCTTGAGGGCGAACCACAATGGGATGTTCTACTTTGAAAGCTGGGGCAAAAATTACCAGAAGGTAAAGAATACTATTGTCGACATGATACTCAGCGCCCTGCCTGGCGATGACCCGCAGGTGCAGGCCTTCCGTCAACAATACGCCGGTAAGTCAACATACCCTACCAACCTACTTAGCCTATGGTACCCTAGGTACCTATCCGATATCGATCCATGCGCGCCTCGCCCTACATCCGGCCCTATC
This sequence comes from Aspergillus multicolor, assembly GCF_047715735.1. Classification (NCBI taxonomy): domain Eukaryota; kingdom Fungi; phylum Ascomycota; class Eurotiomycetes; order Eurotiales; family Aspergillaceae; genus Aspergillus; species Aspergillus multicolor. Next base: position 174,022 of record NW_027395952.1, on the reverse strand, counting down.
TAATACAATACCACACAGAGCGATATGGCCGCCCAGGTATAATCTTTGAGTCACCTTCCGACATCGCAGCCCATCTAGGCGTTCGACCACCAGCAGACGGGCGGCTTGTTGCCCAGGTTATCGCCAAGTTTGTGGCCTGCAGGTCTGAGGGGATGTCTGTAGATCCTGGGCAAGAGTTGCTGGTAGTGCGCTGCACCGATGGTACGAGGTCCCCCGAACCTTTCTTCCAGAAGTCCTTTGTGCCTTAGTGATACTAATTGATACGGTGCACACAGCCTGGTTTTACTGCAGAGCCCCTGCTATCCATCCAGAAGGTTGGGTACCGCGACGATGTTTGCGCATTCGCCAGGGCTGATGATGGGAGATTTCCCTGCCCCGTTGTAATGCATGGAACCCTTTATATTTATATGCATGTGTTCAATACCACCTGCCTACACATTTACCTTGTTAATATCCCCAGCAATGCATATTTTGCCTTTGACCAGCACCCTATTTACAGTACTCATTAAGTCTCTTCACAATACAATCAATCAATATGACTATTCTCTAGCTGACTGAGCCGCCTGATAGGTAAACAGAGTCAAGGGCGTTAGGTATGTGCAGAACTAAAGCCCAAGCCCAGCACCGTGCTCCAGACTTGGCATTTTAACCCTTAAGCGTCTAGCCAGTTACTAGCCTTTAACCAAGTTCAATGTTCTACAACAGTGGGTAGGTACCTAGGTAGGTAAGATTCACAACAAGGAGCCCTAAGTCAACGGCATTGCAATGTTACTAGCAAGCTATGTACCATAAAATTAGATAGTCGCCATACGCATTAGCATAGCACCTGCACCTGCACCTCATCATTATCATTTTCTCCAGTCAGCTCGAGGTCCAATAAGACCAATGCCCTAATGCAAGGACTGTACAGTCCTCGACCCACAGCGGGGTCAGCGAGGTTGGAGTCTCCCCGCACGGCTAGGGGGTCAGCCTACTCTACACTCAATTAATTTCTCCTCAAATCAAGCAGAAAGAAAAATTACAAGTTTTACCTGGCATTCTCCTACAACATGTCTGATACTAGAAGCAACACCAACAACAGAGTCAAGAAACGGGGCCGTCCGCGCCCTCTACCCCCGCACGTCATGGCGCGGAATCTCGCGATCGAGAAGCAGCGCAGAGAGGCGTTGAATGAAGACTTTCTGGTACGCACCTAACTCTCTCTATATACTTTATAAGCATTACAGGGCCTAAGATGGGTACATTGCGCAGGACCTCGCTCGCCTCCTCCCAGACTTAGCCCATGCGCGCCGCCTATCGAAAGTCCTAATAGTGAACGAGAGCATCCGGCATCTGCGACGGCAGAAAAACATGTGTCTTACGGCGGGAAGAGACATGGAGGAGCTTCTCGCCGAGAACAACCGATTTGTCGCCGAGGTCAATTCTCTGCGTTCGCGAGTCTACGGCCCAGGGGCACCGATGGCTGCGCCCCGACCGGTTGCAAATGCAATGGCGCAGCTCATGTCCGTGAAGGACGAAATATATGGGGAGTTCCCGGCTGGATTTGGGGATAATTGGGCCCACAATGCTCAGAAGTCGGGACATGCGAATAGCGCTTTTGAATATCCATCCGATGGGGCGGGTGCATTGCTTGATGGACATAATACCACAACGAATCCGTTCTTCGATGCCTACGCCTGGCCTTCAACCTTGCAAGATGCGCAGACCATTACATACGCTGGTTTTCCTCCGACTCCACCCTCTGATCAAATGGAGGTAACGGTACCAGAAAGTGCATCAAATTTAACACGCTCGACCAATCCTCCACTGGCGTTCATTCTTGACACTGTCGCGCCTTCAGGGACAGAGATACACGACGATGATCCTGCTAATATATGGGATGAAATTCTTGGACTCTCAACAATTGATGCATCCTATACCAAGGGCAGTGGTGGATTGAACTTGGATTGGTCCTCCATCCAACTTGGTAGCCTACCATAGATTTCGCTGAGTTGCATGCGACTACGTAGCATGACTGATAATACAAAGCCGAAATGATTCCCTGTCTTAGAACAAACTAAACTTGCTTCAGTACCTCCTCAATAACAGTCCTACTCTGTACCTCATTTGCCTTAAACGCCTCAAGCGCCTCATGTAGTCCTCGCGCAGTAATAGGATCCTCTCCGATAGCTTTCGTCAACGCCGCTCCGTTGTCAGCTAGGTAATCGATATCAATCCTTGCCAGCCTTCCGTCCCAACCCGGTCCCGCGAAGGGATCAGTCTTCGTTAGATGGGCAAGACGTGCCGGAATGCCGCCGTTGTGCATACTACCATATCCCGGCGGCGGGTTGGCGTCTACGCGTAGCAAGGCCAACTGCTGAAGAATGTCCTCGGGAATGGTTGCATGACGACAACCTAGTTCACCCATGGCCATAGCTTCTCGGGCGGACTTAAAGCTATATGATAGTGAGCTTGATACAGAGCATTCCGAACAAGAATCATACCTGGCGGGCTTAAGCATCGGCTGCACCTTCACCGTCTCCCTCTCAAGACCTCGATAAATCTCCATGATTTGAATAATCCTCGGGGTCATGGGGTGATCAAGCGCTGGATCTTCGACATCGGGCCAGAGGTCAGGGTGCGCGTGGTACCAAGGCACTGTCCGCGAATCAGCCACATTTCCCTCGGATCGGGGTGAATCACTTACAATTGAAATAAGGGCTAATAGAAAGACATCCCGCCTGACTCGCTGCGATTGCTTGCGCAACTGAGAATAGCGATGTCCCGAGCGTGCGGATCCCATCTTTCAGCAGTATCGGGCTTGCGTTTAGGCCTGGTCCCGTGCATGGGATCTTGATGCAGATTCTGTTCTTCGGGATTCCGACTGCTTCCAGTTCACAGGCGTAAGCCCTCGCTTGGGTCACGATCTTGTCGGTGTCATATGCATACTCCGGTGAGATTTGAAGATGAACGCGGCCTTGTATGTTCGCGATGTTCTTTGCGCAGAGGTGCGCGCTCTATTAAGATCGAACACGTGTGATTAGTGTAGGTTGTGGAGTGAATGGTCACGGTAGGGAAATACCATTCGCACGAGGATAGCCTCCCATCCCTCATCTTTCAGTTCTCTTGCTGTTTGTAGCAACAGCTCTCGATTCTCAAGGGCGACCATCTGCTCGTAAACAAGGCGCTGGTTGCTCGTCTGATCGTGCGGTTTGAAGGGAAGGAGTTTCGTCTCGTTGAGGTCCATGCAGTCGATGTCAATATTAACTAGCAATAAATTAGCCCACTTCAAACAGTGGGATAGGAAAACGCTTACGCTGCTCTTGCAAAAGGTCAAGCCATGTCCTTGCCTTGTTAAGGTTCTCCATGGCTGCGGTAGGCTTTCGCAAGACTTATGGTACTTATTCAGTAAACTTGTAATATATCACGGACAATGGACAAAAACCTTTATATTTGCCCTCGATGCGATACCAAGCGCCAAGCAATGCTACTGTACAGTCCTCACAGCACTACTGCTTGGACTGTACAGTCCTCCGCGCTAAACGGCGCCCTACATGATCGGATCCGCTTGTCATTGGCAGAGACGCCTTCTCCAAATCCTGCGCCTCGATATCATGCATCATGCTGGCTGACATTGCCGGCTTTCTAGCGTTGACACTGTACAGTTCAACGCAGATTGAAAAGGTCCAGACCTTCGACGACAAGAACTCGGTCCTCTGCCTGCATTTGCCCCAACGTACGCGTCCACGGGTGCGTCCACTATGCAGATATATACCTACATCTCGCGTCTCCTTCAACTACACTTATTTATCTTCCTCTTTCTCTCTCTTTTCACCAGACTGCCTCCTATACCATATAATACAATTCAATATCTTTTCCAAACCCATCCACAAAATGACAACCGACCGCTCCAAGCTAACCTCCCGCGTCCCGCCCTCAATGGTCCTAAGCACGGGCACCTCATCCTCCAAAACCTCTGCACCCGCACCTACATCCCTAAACATTCCACCCAGCGACAGGGCAGAGAACCGCTTCGCCGTCTCTGGAACCGCTATCGTGACGGGTGGCGCAGGCGGGATTGGCTCCGTCGCCTGCCGCGCCCTCCTCGAGCACGGGCTAAGCGGCCTCGCAATCTTCGATCTACATCCAACTGAAGCTGAGACAACCATCGAGGCTCTGAAAGCTGAGTTCCCCGACGCAAAGATCCTCTTCTATAAAGTCGACATCACGAATCCCGACTCGGTCAACGACGCCGTGAAATCCGTCTACGACACCCTCGGCTCAATTGACATCTTGCTTTGTTTTGCTGGAATCGTGGGCGCGACGCATGCGCTTGATATCTCCGTCAGTGAATGGAATAAAATGCTGTCTGTCAATACGACGGGTGTATTTCTTTGCGCGCAGGCTGTTGCGAGATATATGAGTCTGGACCACTCTAATTCCAATATCAACGGAGGCAGTAAAGGAGGCAGTATTATCCTCATGGCGAGTATATCAGGCCACATTGTGAACTTCCCACAGCCTCAAGTGCACTATAACGCCTCCAAAGCGGCTGTTCTGTCAATGAAAAGTTCTCTGGCGGCGGAGTGGGCGCACTTCGGGATTAGGGTTAATAGTATTAGCCCAGGGTATATGGATACCATACTCAACGAGGGGGAGGGACTTGAGCAGCATCGACAGGAATGGGCGAAACGGACTCCCTTTGGACGCATGGGGCAGCCTGAGGAGTTAACTGGGGCTATTGTTCTCCTGGCTTCGGGTGCCGGGAGCTACATCACGGGTGCAGATATTGTCGTTGACGGGGGTCTTACTGTTTTCTGAGAATCAAGCAATCAATGTTGCCCTTTTATAGGATTGAACAAGACCAGGTTGTCCATCTAATTAAACCTATTGTCAGATATAAGTCTCGCAGTGAAGGTTTCAGTCACGGCTGGCAGGTCTGAGTAACGCACCCTGCAGGAGACGCTGTATGGAGACCACTTTGATGAATTAAAGTATTGTCATTGCGTGCGAGATCTAGCTTCATTAGCCAGAATGGCAATCTTAAAGCTTGAAGCTATCCAAACCGCCCCTCCATCCATCGCCGTCATACCAGATTCCCATGACGTCACCCTTACGCCTCCTCCTCCTCCCCCTTGTAAACACTCCCACCACCACCACCACCGCCGCGTACGTCTCCCTCCATTCCCTCCTCTCCCTCTCTTTCTAATTCAAACTCCAAGGTCCTCAAACTGACTCATGCTCCCAACAATTCACCGCCGCCTCTTCAGCCTATCTCGAACCCTAAAAATGCCCACCTACACCGGCTCCTGCACCTGCCAGCGCATAAAATACAACCTTACCCTGTCATCTCCAGACGACGCAAGGACGTCACTATGCCACTGTAAAAGCTGCAAAGTATGTCTACCCCAATCTCTTTAAAGGGCAATGTTAACAATGTGGCGGACAGAAAGCATTCGGCACAAACTACGGTCTGACCGCAAAAATCCCGAAGGACTCGCTGCATATCACAGCCGGAAAAGCAAAAGAGTTCGTGCAGGAGAACGGCGTGCATCGCGAGTTCTGTGATAACTGTGGGAGTTTTATTTGTGAGTATGGGGTAAGTAAGCTCGCTCTCCATTACTTTGCACTTGACCAATAGATTTGGTCGGATGGACGGTAGATGTGGAATGGGGTTACTGACGAGCTTAGGACGCCGCGAAGGATAAGTTCCGGTACATCGTGGTCGGGTCACTAGATGATCCCGAAGTTCTGCCTCCGAAGGGGGAGTTCTTCTGCAAGTATCGGGCGAGCTGGATGCCAGAGATCCAGAGTAAGTCTCCACCACCACTTGGTTAGTTTGATGGATAAGTGGAGACTAACAAAGCTAGATGTCTTCCACAAGAACGAGATCAAGGAGTGAAGGGGGCACGTATTCCAGTTGTACTACTATTAGCAATGCCTGTGAAATGTACAATCAACGACATCTATCATAATAGCATGATTGTAGGCGGAGCCTAGGTAGCTCACCGTGCCTCCGGGCCTGCCCCCGGGGCCGTTATCCAATGCTTCCGAAAAACCATAATACCATCTAGCTATGGTATGCTCTACATTGGGCTGCGCATCCCTTAACGTATCAAGAGCGAGTAGTCAGACTCTGGTCACAACAATCTCCCCAGCTTCTATATAATTTAGGTTAGTAGACCAAAGGAGGCAAAAATAAATGGTTGTGTAGTATATTATGTATTGAATGAATGCTTACCAAGTTACAGCACACACGATACCTAATGAATTCAGTAGCGACAGTGCCCAGGCAGCGGGAAGGAAAAAAAGGAGCGCTTACTAGGTTCCCTCACTCTCTCTACCTCTCCGCTGCACGCTCCACCATTGGCCTGACTTCACTTCAGCCAGAGCTGTCACTATCGCAATCGCCGCCGGCATTGCGCCTGCTGGGGGCAAGCCTGTTAAGCAACGGCTTCAAGTTATACGTGGGATCACGCCAATCCATATCACGGACCTTAGAAGCATTGCGAAGTAGGTATTCAAACCAAACCTTAGCTTCCAAGCAGGTTTTACCTTCTTGTTCAAGAAAAAATGGCGCCCCATGGCTAAAGTAAATAAGCGTGCCACGGTCCCACTTATCCCAATCTTTCCAGTCAGTGTTTAGAATATGATTCTTCCGAACTGCCAGTGGGATGCGGTGGATAGAGTCACGGGCAATATATTTGCCATCCATAAATCTAGCCTCTATCTAGCTAATCCAATTCCGGTCAAGCTTTAGCCCGTTAGAACTAGATGCTGAGGCGGAAAGGGAAACGCGCCACTGATTGCTGGGGATGTGAAAGCTTACATGCACAGCGCAGCTATTGCAGCCAGTCATTATAATGGCTTTCACCAGGCGACGCACAATGTATGCGGCATTGCGACCATTTTGGTCAGTGTTTGAGGTAAAGCGGGAGACAATACCAACAAGCGAGATGCTTGTAACTTCTTGTTCTGTCATTTTGAAAAGTTTGCGGATGGATATTGTGGCAATTTTACTATCTTTGTCAAGCTCTGATGCAAGTCAAGATTTAGTTTGTTTCAGGGGGATAGACTTAAGCAAGTATGAGTAATGCTTCCTCTAATTTAGAAAGTCCTTCCATGTTGTTTTATGTATTTGCTGAACAAAGGCTTTATGCGATAACATTAGGTCATAATTCAAGACAGGAAAAAAGCATTACATGAATATTAGATTAATGGGACAAAGAAAACCATAGACAAGGCTCTTTGAAATAACATTGAATCATTGTAGTAGAATAAAGCATTGCCAAACATGCAGGTTGATCAACGAAGAAACCCAGACCAGCCAACACTGGGATCAAGGCAATTCCAATAAAGGCATTCAACTAAGGAACAAAGTCTCCCATATCAAGGAAGTTAGTCCGACAATGATGCTTATGGCATTCACGGAAAGCATCCAAAGCACAAGGCACTGGGAGAAAAAAAAAAAAAAGGCCAATAAGCTTCCAAGGTTGATAAATCGCTAATCAGGAATATGCATCTAGACGATGATTTCAAGTTCCTTGATATCTTTAACAATTCTATAAACCGCGTGGTGAGCTATCTACCCTACCATACCCCATGAACGGCCTATTTAGCCTACAGGGACCACTAACAAATGTGGTCCTTTCAGGCCGATGAAGAAGTAACCCGCTATGAGCAATTCGTCGACTCTCTCAAGAATACCAGCCAGCAAAATCAGCTACCCATCAACACGGAGTTCTACCTACTCCGCGAAATTAAAGATATTTTGGAGGAACTTCGCATGCTCCGTCAAGTGTTCGAGCAACAACAGGTTGTTTTGGCCTCTTTGGCTGAGAAACCGTCCGTCCTTCCTCTAGCTGATTTGCACCAGGTTCTCGCGGACGAGAGCATGCAGTATCTCCGGCGCATTGATATGATGCAGAAGGAAGCTGAGAGGACAAACGCCTCGGTACGCTTCAACCCTTTCTTTTTTCATTTCGGTATTCCCTTTGCATTACTTTCGATGTACCTAACTCACCCTATCTTAGATCACCAGCCTCATGGATCTCCGCCAATGCCACGCCACCCTATCCGAAGCACAATCAACCGGCCGCCAAGGAAACACCATTATGGTCTTCACCGTTGTCACAATCTTATTCCTTCCAGCCTTGTTTATGGCCTCCTTCTTCGCGTTGCCGGTTTCGCAGTTCTCCCGTGTCCAGGCCGACTCGGAGAATATGGACCTTACATACATCGTCCGGTAGATCTGTACGTCTCCTCTCATAAACTCGCCCCGAGGTCCCTCTTAATCTAAGCCTGAACCCATTTATTCCATTTACTTTCCCATCTCCACCCTCTCAATGTGAGCTAACTTGGCATGCGGTAGTGGTCTTCACACTCCCGATCGCAGTCTTCTTCATCTCCATTGCGTTCTACATAAACCAGGTCCTTGCCTTCCTCTCGAGGATTACCGCCTGGATTCGCCAAGCTGGGACCTCAGTCGAGGATGTCTCATTGGATCGACCGGCCAAAGAGGCCACATATCTACGAACTCCGGGGGTGGGGATGGGGGTAGCGAAGAAGCTCGGTGCGTCTATGCGCCGTCGCGGGCGGCGCGAGAATGATAGAGAAATGTGGGTCTGGAACAGCATAGAACTAGTCCGCCGTAGCATGGATCTCATGGCGCCGACAACTAAGGTACCTAGATGCATATAAAGATCTCTTGATGTCTTGTTGTATTGGCAAACACTCTAGAAGAACGAGCTGTAGCTTCGTATGGTGGGCTTAGCTGGTGGAAAGTATTAAGCCTCAAGTGGGAACTGCCCTTGCGTCATGAACGTGAGTTGATGGCATACCTAGGTAAGGTTTCTCTTTCGTCTGGTAGCCGGGATCGGTTTGGAGCTAGTAGGCCAACCCTCCAGTACCGACTTCCTGGGACCTCATTCTTCCCGAGGTCCTATTGGTTCAAGCCCCGCGGTGATTGTATATGCTGGCAAAGAGGTAGACTAGACAGATGGGATATTTATCATGAGTTCAACTTCGGCTCAAGTTTCCGGGGTTTGTCTAACGCGTTGATACTGCGCTACTCAACTAGTACTATCGGGACGCCCTCCCGTAGTTAGAATCTACGCTGGGTTATGGGATCTGGGACTATGGCAGGATGTATTCAATTGTTGGTCTTGGCGTACGCATGGTAGTTAGTACCTTGGCGAGTTTCAACGGTGTCCTCTCTGCAACTTCGAAGACGAGGCGCTTTTTGGTGCCTTTTATTTGCTCTTCCAAGCTGGTTACTAATTACAGAGCCGACAATCCTATAGTGGGCTTTATGGCCCTGCTAGTGAGATGTGAGAACGACGCAGAAAAGGCTGTGTTTTGGAAAGACCTCCCGTCTTAGGGCTACGGAGGACACAGGGCCTACGTCACCCTGAATCCGCAGTCTTGGAAAACAACCAAAGAAGTGCTGGGCGCGGGTCCAGCCGACAGTAACTGCCCCCTCTACAGAATATATCGAACTTGGGCATTTATCAAGAGCTACAACAACTATTAGCCGCCATTCCGCAAGGCCAACTGGGTAGTACAGTCGACTATTGCACGTGACGTGCTCGGATTAGCTTGGCGTCCTTGATGGTCGGGTGTATGGTACAGCGGGCTTTGATCTGCAAGTCATGCAAGAATACAGTAGTTCGAAGAAAGAGATACCTTAAGACGAGACCGGTCTCCATGATGGAACGCAGAAACAGTATTGTGTGTGATAAGGTTGTCGTGGCCGTTAGGGATGGCATAATCGGAGGCGGCGATATTCTGGCGGCAGAATCTCCGAGGTCGACCTCGAGGGAACGACGACGGGACGAGTCATGCAATTGTAAACCGGCAGTACGGCCCACACTCACGCTCTACGGAGCTCAACAGGGTATCAATCGATAGGCAAGAGGACGGGGATTTGATTGAGATAGGAGAGAGCACGTTGAACCTGATGTAAACGACAGAAAAAGTCAAAAAAAAGATCTCCCCATGAGGGGCTCGAACCCTCGACATTCAGATAACCGGCAGAGTTCCCAATCGGGAGGCGGTAAAAGTCTGACGCTACTTCCAACTGAGCTAATGGGGAATCAGTTAAAAATTAATTGCTTAAAAGGATTTATATTGCAAAATCCGCACGTCCAACTCTTGTATCTGTACGATCACTTTGAGATATCTTACGTTTTCGCTCGATCCACCACATATACCAAGGTTTTCGAGCTTAGTAGGGCTACTATTAGATACAGCACACCTTAAATATATGTAAAGTAAGTCCTTGGGCGAGGGTTTGGGTTGTGGGATGCACCTGCACTATCCCCAACACCCACTATATATTCCCACCGGTTGGAGATGGGAGCAACGAAGCCAGATGCAATTGTCGCGTAAAAACCCTCTATACTCAACCTATATGCGTATACCTACCTTGTATACCATCTCAAAACTATTGTCCCCAAGCCAGACCCTTTACCTATTTGTATGCCTGTACGTACGGGCGACCGACATGGACAACATGCGAGCCGTTCGGCCGCCGATATCGGGTAGACCAGTGAACCAACATTAAGCGCAAAGAATACGCCGTGAAAGTGACCAAACCTTCAGGAACAGGGTCATATTCGTTATTTCTGTAGGTGAATTAGCAACGTCTAGGGTATCATACCTGCACACCCCAAGATAGGGCAAGCGGACTTCAAATCCGGACTCCGCCGGATTCTGGTATAACCGGCATCCATCCGGAGTTCAGCCGCCGACGGGGTGTAGAAGTATATGACTACTGCATCACCCCCCTCCTTTTAAGTATTTTTGTCACTACCATCCCGAATCTCCAATCTACCATACCGGACCCAGTTCATTCCAACCCCGCTCCCAGAACCAACACCACGATGTCCACCCTCCACATCCCATCCCTCCTCCAACCCATAATCGTCCTCAACGGCTGGACCATCATAATCGAACTCTGGATGTTCGCCACCCGAATCCCCGCGGTCGGGCATTTAAAAGAATCCTCCGACCCCACCTTCACAAAAGCCGCGCTGACCGAGAAAACCCCGCCATCTGTTCGCTGGAAAGGCGACAACTACAACAACCTACTCGAGCAGCCGACGCAGTTTTATGCCGTGGCGCTGGCACTCGCTGTTGCACGGCACGGCGAGGATAATACTATTGACCAGGGACTAGCTTGGGCGTATGTGGGCTCCCGCATCGCGCATAGTCTTATCCAGTGCACGCGGAATGTTGTCCCGCTGAGGTTTTGTGTCTTTGCGCTTTCTTCGGGAATACTTGCGGCTATGACGGTTAGGGCGGCTGCTATTGCTTTCTGACATGGGTTGGAGGGACTTTTGTGTAGGGGGTATCTCGTGCAGGTGGGAGGTGGACATAAGGTTTGTCTTGGGCCCTTCCTGGTCGGGAGTTTATTGGGGCTGGCTTGCAAGTTGCGGTTGACCGGGCCCTTGCCCCGACCCAGGGCTTCTACATCAGAACTGCTACGGGAGGGCAAAATCGAGATTGAAATGACTGTCATCAATTATACAAGTTCAATATTCAACCATTACTTTGTTACATACATTATCCGTAAACCTCGCTTACTTCCGACTAGACCTTCTCCCCTCCTCCACCTCCACCTCCATCTCCATAGCAGGCACCGCAAACTTCCTCACAGCGACAACCCGCGTAAAATACATCTCCCCCCTCCCCACCGCACAGTTAACCTCACTCGGATGGCACCAATTGAGCGCAAAACCCACAATAAACATTAAAAGCGCATCGAAAACATAGATGAACACCTCCTGCTTCATCATATACGAGTCATACCCCATCAGGTACTCGACAACGCGTATCACAGACCGGATGAGAATAAGCACGCTTGTGAAGCACAGGGCTACCATATGTCGGCGCCAGATACCCGCCAGCTCGGATGGGATGGCCACGCGCCGCCTTGCCATTCGGATCTCGAAGATTGCCGCTGTGGCCACGAAGAACGCGAAGAAGATGATCTGCACGAAGAGGCCGCCGACGATAATCTTCTCGCCTGTGTCAGCGCTGTTGGTGTCTTTGACCATGATTCCCGCGCCTGGAGATGACGTTAGCGTTGGGTGCCATATAAGGTTCCAAGGTTGGTTGGGTGAAAGGGGTAGACACACCCGAGGCCTGCATGAGAAACGACAAGACATCCCCCGCAACAAAGATCTTCGTGAGAAAGCGCAGCGGGATAATTGAGCACCTCTCCGCATCCAGCATCGCGATAATCCGGCCCAGCGTCATGTAGATACTAGCCGCTAAGAACGCCGGCGCTATTAGGATGAGAGCGCTCTGCATCACGTAGGGACCTTTGGTGAAGTCTGGGGCTTCGACGGAGGAGAGGACGCGGCCAATGTAGCCGACCGTTTCCACTGGATGCGTTAGTAGGATGGTATAAGGTCGCAAGGGAGAGGGAGATGGAAAGGAGGCGTACAGGCAGCGCCAACCATGAACGGGATCATGAACCAAGTTTTTGTGCGGAGGAGTTGGTAGAGATGGAGGATTGTGCAGAGACCAAAGAGGCCGGCGAAGATGCCGCCGGCGGCTGCCGAGGGGGTATAGTAGTAGAAAGTAAACTCCATGGTGAGGTGAGACTGCAGCCTCCAGGGTTCTGTTTAGGGCTATCCCTTCAGTGGAGTCAGTGGACCGTGGTGGATTGAGAAGGAGAGTAGAAGATAAACCCCAGACAAGCCGGCTCAAGACGAGCTTAAATAGAGCTTGGAGGCCTATTCGCAGATCCATTACTCCAACCTTGGGAACTATAAAAAGGTTCAGTTGTAGGCAAATGCATTCCTTCTCTCGTTCTCGTACGCATAACTTTTTCGGGAGATGGGCCGCGGCGCCACTCGAGCTTAGCTCCACCTCTCTTTTTGAGCAGCCCGGCCGCTCTTCGGTTTCATATTTTGCGCTGCTAGCTCGTACTTCGTATCGTGCTCCGATTAGGGCTATGAATTGCCTGGTGCTGCTATTTGCGTCTGTTTGTTGTCCCTGGCCTTGTCAGGGGCTCACTACATCCGCAGTATTATGGAGAGAATAATCACATATATAAGAAGGATCTGCTGTCCTTTTAGTTTTTACTGCCCCGTTAAATCAATCTGCTTTTTACACTCCGGTCACAGCAAAATGGGCTACAAGTTCTACAACTACGACCCCTCCAAGGCAGCGGCCATCCCCTTCGCCGCGCTCTTCGCCCTCACTACCGTCATCCACATCTGGCAAGCAATCCTCCATCCCGCAAAAAAAAGTAAAAAAGGTAACTCCTCATGAGGGGCTCGAACCCTCGACATTGGGATAACTGGCAGAATTTCTGCCGCCTAAAAGTCCCACGCTCTTCCAACTGAGCTAATGAGGAATTGATTTGAAAAGTCAGCTCTAGAGCATGGTACATGACGCCATTTATCATTGGGGGAATCTGTATGTCTACCTTTACCTCCTACCTCCTACAATACCCCAACTCCCTCCGCCATCTTACCTACCCGTACTAACTTTCCCGCATCCAGTTGAAGCAATCGGCTACCTCTGCCGCTTCATCAGCGCAACCCAAACCCCCAATTGGACAATGTACCCGTACATCGGCCAAAGCCTCCTAATCCTACTCGGACCCGCCCTCTTCGCGGCCTCAATCTACATGGTTCTGGGCCGAATAATCCTTACCCTAAACGCCGGCTCCATCTCACCGATCCGACCCAATTGGCTCACAAAGACCTTCGTCACCGGCGACGTTCTCTCCTTCCTCCTACAGAGCGGCGGCGGCGGGATGCAAGCGAAAGCCAGCACCGCCGAGGGCGCACGGATGGGCGAAAAGATGATACTGGGCGGACTATTCGTGCAGATCCTCTTCTTTGGGATCTTCATCGTTGTCTCAATTATTTTCCACCGGCGCATGCTGAGTACCCCGCTCCATCGCCTTGGTACAGACATCCCGTGGGCGAAGTTCCTGAAGATTTTGTATGCCGTTAGTCTGTTGATTATGGTGCGCTCGCTGTTTCGAGTTGCGGAGTATGTGCAGGGGAAGGAGGGGGCTCTGCAGAGTAATGAGGTGTATATTTATGTGCTGGATGCGGCGCTCATGTTTGTTGTTTGTGTTGTGTTGAATGTCTGGCATCCGAAGAATGTTGTTAGTGGGAAGGTGGCGTATGCGCAGGAGCAGGATATGGAGATGCTGGGGGGTGAGAGGGGGCGGGAGTTTTAGGGTGCTTAGTTTGGATAGGCTATATGCCTGTATATCAAAATTTGGTGTTCCGTACCATTGCCAACTTAGCATTGTTCGCAGGGTCAATATCCCGTTCCAAGGTTGATTACTCCACATGCCTAAAAACACTATATCACATGTTGCTGAGTTCAAGGCAGGATGAATCTGGCTTTGAGCAGAGTTCTCGTTCAAATCAAGTAACTGCAAGGCCCCGAGCATGCTCTACATAACTCTACGAGGTATGCTGGCGCAGGAAAAAAAAGATCCTAACTAAAAACATACAACAGCTGGGATTCGCATGTGGTCACCCACCATACTACTAACCAGCCGGCGTGTGGCTTAAGTACGGCTGAGCGGACGGGAAGCCCTGTTCTCCACACCTTGTGGTCGTATGTGATAAACAAGTCGCATGAGAATAACATATAGTGCAAACCTAATTAAGGCTAAAGCCTGCCCTACTGCACGGAACCACAGTCTACAAAGCCATCCCCCTTTCCCGCCAGCAGTCTCTCAAGTACATCTCATGGAGCCTTGATTAGGCTGCGAGGCAAGGTTAAAGTCACCAGGATAGCACATGTCGGCCGTGGAGCAAAGCCCAGCGCGGTATGCCCTGTGATTGGCTGGTTACGTAGACCTTGGCAGATAGGGCTAGATATACCACCTGCACGCCCATCTCGAACCTGTCTACGGTCTACTCAATCCTGTCCACGATGTCCTTGTTGCGCGTTGCAATACTCGAGTGCGATACACCTATGGTCCACGTCGTCCGGGAAAGAGGCACCTACGCTGACATTTTTACGGGCTTCCTTCATCGAGGGCAGCAGTTGTACGCCGAGGATGGAGGCAAGACAAAAGTTGAGCTTCAGGTGACAAGAAGCGACGTGGTGGCTATGGAGTCTCTTCCTTCTCTGGAGAAAGTAGACTGCGTTCTTTTGACGGGAAGCAGTGAGTACCTCCTCCCATACAGCCAACTTATCAACAATGCGCGCACAACCTAACATTTGCAGAGCATAGCGCCTTCGGTAACGACCGCTGGATCCTGCGTCTACTGGAATACGTTAAAACGGCCATTGAGTCCGACCGAGTTCGTGTCCTGGGTATCTGCTTTGGCCACCAGATCATCGGACGCGCTTTGGGCGGGGCTGTGATCACGAACCCGAAAGGATGGGAAATCTCCGTTGATCGGATTGACCTGACACCAGTTGGACCAAGACTATTTGGGAGTGAGGTCGTTGTAAGACACCTCGCTCGCGTTATTTGAATCTTTTAAAAATAGCCCTGCTAAGAAGGTCACCAGGAGCTCCACCAGATGCACCGCGACATGCTCACTGATATTCCAGACGGAGTGCAAAATCTTGGCTTGAGTCCGCGGTGCGAGGTTCAGGGGCTTTATATCCCAGATCGCGTTTCCTCTGTGTAGGTGCATCCGGAGTTTGATGAGTTTATTGTCTCGACTATTCTTGAGGCGAGGCATCAGCAGGGTGTGTTCTCGGATGATATTTTCGAGGACGCGATGGCGAGAGTCAGGAAGAAGCATAATGGAGAATTATTGTCGGGTGTTATGTGGAGGTTTGTGTTGGGCGAGCTGGAGTAAGTGTGTTGATCAATGAGAATTATTAAACCGAATGTCACAGCCGCAGTTCAGCCGTGCATCGGCAAAATCTGAGGTCTAATAGGATCCCTGGACTATGCCTACATAGCATAAAAAAGAGCAACTCAGTGCGGGGTGCCAGGATGAAGATACGAGGACTCCAGTCAAGTTTAAATACGCCCTACTGCTGCTCAAGATCATCAGATAGAGCAAGTGAACTCGGTAGCTTTCTAATATGTTGACCCGGAATTATAAAGAGACATCGCCTGTATGGATATGTGTTTAAGTAGGTGGTGCAAATTTATGACAACCGGAAGCTCTTTCTTGCGTCAAGAAACCACCAAGCAAATACAATGCCAAACGTAACAACATAAACAACGCACACGTAGTTCATGTTACCCGCAGTGACGGACAACTCGCTCAGTTCTATTCCTGGACGGTCCGGAGAGCGAATTTCGTCGGTGGGTTGAACGGGAACCGCTCGGCCCTACGCTAATTATTTTCGCTTGGAATGTACGAGACTCATACATCTGAAACTTTGGAAGATGACATTGCTAATAATAGGTTATTAGTTCCCATACCTGATTATCGTCAACTCCCTCAATCCCGTCTTGCTGGCCGGGACTACCGTCGTCATCAAGTCCTCTCCGCAAACACCCCTTGTCGCCGAGCGCATCACCGAGATATTCCATGAGGCCGGCCTACCCAGCGCTGTCCTACAAATTCTACACTGCGGCAATTCCGAGACATTGAATCAGATCGTGCAAATCCCGGATATCAAACTCGCTACTTTCACGGGCTCAACGACTGGCGGACGAGCGCTCCGCCAGAGCACGGCGGGACGCTTCTTACCTCTTACCCTCGAGCTTGGCGGGAATGACCCTGCTTATGTCCGGGCTGACGCGGATCTGAAATATACCGCGGAACAGCTGGTTGACGGGGCGGTGTTTAATGCCGGTCAGAGCTGCTGTGCGGTGGAACGGATCTATGTTCATGCCGGTGTACATGATGCCTTTGTGGAGGAGGTAAAGAAGGAGCTGGCAACGTAAGTACTTGCTCTCCAGAGAAGCAGTAAGAGAAATAGCCGGAGGCTGACGTGGTCTCTAGGTATAAGCTCGGAGACCCAACAGACCCAGCTGCCACCGTCGGCCCCGTGATTTCGCGCGCAGCTCAGAAGGCGATTTGGGCGCATATCCAAGATGCGCTGGACAAGGGAGTGGTTGATGTAACGCCGCCGAACTCAACCTTCGCCACCCCGCCTGCAAATGGAAACTACGCCGTCCCCACGATCCTCACGAACGTCGACCACACCATGGCCGTTATGAAAGAGGAAACCTTTGGCCCCGTCATTCCCATTATGCGCGTGTCCTCTGACGAAGAAGCCGTACGCCTGATGAACGACAGCGACTACGGCCTTACAGCAAGTATTTGGACGCGCGATCTGCAAGGTGGTGAGAAATTGCTTAGAGAGTTGGAAGCAGGGACGTTGTTTATCAATCGGTGCGATTATCCTAGTCCGGTACGTTTCCACTCCTCCCTTATATACGTCTTGCTTGGCCTTTTGTGGTGCGGGATTGACGGTACGGCTATAGGACCTTGCATGGAGCGGATGGAAGAATTCGGGTATGGGGTTTACGCTTGGGCCGAGGGCGTTTGAGCCCTTCGTTAGTTTCAAGAGTTTTCATGTTAAGGAGGAGTAGGCGTAAGGGAGTTAGGTTGTGGTTGCACTTTGACTCTGGCTTCGTAATCTACCATCATATGGGATGGTACGTTTCGGCCTCTTTGAAGGACGACCTGATTATATATAGTACGCATATAGTACAATATCGTACATTGGAAGTGAAGTGCCTCTTACAGATTCTGTGTTTATAATATATTCATTCTATCTCTCTCTACCAACTCCTAAGCGCAAGATATCGTTGGGCTGTCGAAGTTCCAAGTCGCAGGGCCAATCGGTAGCTTTGGAGAACGGCAGAACATTGAACTTAACAATACCCCCAGAGCTAAAATGAAAACTCCAGCAGATCATGGCTTTATTCCACAGTCGTACGATCATCGGATAATGGCTGTCAAACCGACCCCTCGCTGGGGATGGGGCCCCGGGGATAGGACTTGATTTCCACATCAGGCTACCCCACGGGGTGTCTAGGTCGGGGTGAAGTGGGGTCCCTAACCCTTGAAGGGTCAGATGATGTAAACAGCATTCAAGAATCCTTGGAATGACAAGCAACGAGACTGGATTAGTACTAGACTCCGCAGCTGGGGTCAAGAACGTCTCCAACTTTCTATATGGATGTAGCTGCAGTTATGGGCTCATAGGTACAGATGTAGAGGACTTGAGGATTTAAGAATGACAGTGGCCCTGTTCTACGTGTTTCAATCTTTTAAAAATTGTACTATATACCTAAGTGGCCTTGAGAGCTACCATATAATAATGCGTTCCCTTGTGCCTCTCGCACTCGCTGCCCTCCTCCAGCGGAGTGGCGTGGCAAACGCCCTTGCAACTCTCAGCGTGAACACAACATCCGGCCGGGCCTACGGACTGGTAAATGGCTCAGCGCCCGACGTAGCGCAATTCCTCGGAATCCCATACGCCGAGGCACCAGTGGGCAAGCTGCGCTTCCGTCCGCCGCAACGAAAGCGCCCTGTACCCGGGGGCATCATCGACGCAACGAAACCAGCCGGCCTGTGCCCCCAATACCACGAGGATAAGGCGCGCTATCCCTCGGTGTATACCTATGACGCGCCGTGGTTGCAGCCGTGGGGGAATTGGACAGAGGACTGCCTTAATCTAAACATCTGGGCGCCGTACAATCCGATCGCGAACTCGAACTCCACGATGCAGACAGCGGACCTCCTCCCCGTCATCATCTGGATTTTCGGCGGCGGGTTCTATGAAGGCGGACTGGACACAGAGGCCATGGACCCGTCGCAGTGGATCCAGCGGACACGCTCGCACATCGTCGTCGCAATGAAGTAGGTGCGCCGTTTAACAACATCCCATCCCCTCTACTACAACCACAATTACCATGGCGTAGCTTACGAGATCCCACCAGCGCCCGCGTCAACATCTTCGGCTTCCCCAACAGCCGGGGCCTCGCCGAAGAAGGTGCAAACCTCAACGTCGGGCTGCTAGACCAACGCTCCGCAATCGAATGGGTGCGCGATAACATTGCCTTCTTCGGCGGCGACGCTTCACGAATGCTCCTCTGGGGCCAAAGTAGCGGCGCCGCGAGCACGGATTACTACAACTACGCTTATCCCGAGGATCCCATTGTTGGCGGGTTCATCCAGCACTCGGGGAGTGTGTTCGCGACGGGTGAGAGTAAGGATGTGCAAATGCTGAATTTCTCGAGCGTTGCAGCGGGGGTTGGGTGTGCTGGTCTGACGGCGCGGGAGGAGCTGAGCTGTATGCAGAATGCTAGTGCGGTGGATATTGTGAGCTTCTGGCAGGAATATAATCTGGGCCATGAGGATGGGCAGCTATCCTTTACGACGGTTGTGGATGGGGTTACGAAGTTTGCGGATTATACTGCGAGAGCGAGGGCGGGGAATTATTCTAAGCTGGTGAGGGTCGCGAGTTTTTTACAATTGAGTTATGACTAACGGCTTGAGTATTGCGAAGCCCGCTATTATAGGCACGAACTATAACGAGATGGCGTCTCTGATTGATTGGCCTGGTGTGGCAGGGCCGAATCTAACAGACCTGCGCATCCAAACCCTGGGCCACCAGCAATGCCCTGCAAACTATAATACGATGTATGTCTTGACCCGTCACTTTCGAACCTTGATATTGCGACTGCTAATATTGACCTAGGGTCCGCTACAAAACAAACTCCACCACATTCCGCTACCTCAACGACGCCTCTTTCCCCAACATCTCGCCGCGGCCCTGGGAAGGTGCGTACCACACATCCGAACTCCCTCTACTCTTCGGCACATTCACGCAGTATGGATGGGCGGAGAACTCAATTCCTTCGGTTCTGGAGTACGCAACAGCCGCGAAATGGCAGGACTTTTACGTCGCGTTTGCACGGGACCCCCGTAATGCATTGCCTGACGCGGGCTGGCCTGCTTGGAGGCCGGATGGGAGTGCGCTGATATGGAATCCGAAGGATGGGAATGGGACAACTGTTGCTGTTTCTCGGCTGGTTGGGGCGGAGGAGCTTGTGGCGCCTTGTGAGGGTATTGCGTGGAGTATTCAGACGCCTTGAGTGTTGGCTACCATGTCATTGGGGATCACGGATTATGGCCATATGGATTTGGGATGCTTGGGTTCGCTTACTATGACAATAGAATAGCCGACATTGAAGCAGGTCCGGAAAGGTAAAATGCTCATATTTAGTTTGAAACGGGGTACTTTGATCAATCCAAGTGTCAGGATAACAATGTGAACCAAAGGTACACTACAGTGGATTTTAATAAAATGAAAACGTTATGGATGCAAAGGAAAGCGGAACATACAGAAGGCACCTATACATCTCTATCTTTTCTCTCTTATAATATGACGCTGAATCAAAGGATATTGTATGTCTACCTAGCTAGACTTATTCGGTCTGCAGACGTACCAGGGGTTGTTGCACCTAGGGCTTAAGCTGCAACAAAGCCCTAGTTGTTCCTTCCAGGTTGCCTGCCAACCAACTTACTTATCTCCATGACGCTGGGGTTCCAATTTAAACCTCTGAGTATTGGAGGGTGCTGCGTCATTATCATTCTAGTCTCTATTTTCGTTAACATCTAGCCTCTGTGGAAAACTCTCTGATGAGAAAATCTTTCCACTCACTCTTGCGGTGTCCCATCAGCGGACCCACCGAGACCTCGTACTCGTACGCATGCCCAGATCCAGAAGCGCAGCCCGAAATCGCGACCCTTGGCGCCGCAGAGTTTGCACCATGCAGCAACTTTGCATGAAACCATGGTTGCCTAGAGATCTCCGCTACGGTCGCGCCGGGCCAAAAGGCTCCTGGCCACCCGACTCGTAGACTTTACGAATACGGCCATGTCCTGCCTATCTACGTCCAGGCCAAGCAGTCTGCGCAATGCCGCTGCGTCGCACCCATCGCAAGTCCCGCCACGGCTGCAAAGCTTGCAAACAGCGGAGGGTCAAGGATTGTCTTTCTTCTGCCTCAAAGAGGGCTGCATATGCTGACGTATACCTAGTGCGACGAGAAACGCCCAAAATGCACCAATTGCAGAACGCGTCAGGAGGAGTGTGAATATGTGACTGAGGCCTCGTACATATGGGCTGGGGACGAGCCAACCCAACGTACAAGGTCAAGATCGAGGCGTATCGCGCCTTCTACATCAACAGCAGGCAGCACACCAGAGACGCCCTTTCGCCTTCTGGATCGCCCGTTCAGCCATGAGACAACTTCCCTCACTCCACCGCTGGACATGACCCAGCTAAGACTCCTGGTAAATTGGCAGAACGAGACGTGCCAGTTCTTCTCCCGCGACACGGAGACCCGAATGGTATGGCAGATCAGCCTCGTCGAAGAAGCGCTCAAAACGCCGCCGCTGATGCACGGAATTCTGGCCGTCTCAGCGCTACACCTTGCGCTCTCGGATTCCGGTCAGGAACAAGCTTTTTGGCTTGGTCTTGCGACCGCGCATAAAGGGGAGGCGTTGCAGGCGCTCCGCGAGGGGGTGAATAGTGTTTCTGCGGACAATGCCCGCTCGATGATGGGCTTGTCGGCGCTGGTGGTGGCGTACGCCTTTGGGTCTGCATTAACGAGTACCGATGGATCAGACGCCGACAGACCCTCGCTGGACGGACTGAACAATGTCTTTGTCCTATGCCGAGGCGTTCAGCAGGTAACGAACGCAGCATATGCCGTCCTCCGCCAGAGCAACTTTGCGCCGCTCTTCAACCCGGGCGATCAATCGGTCGCAATCCCAGACCACGTCAGCGAATCACTTGACCACCTGGACCAGTTGAACACGCAGTGTCTCCAGGCCGGAGATTCCGCCCACGACGTGGAGACGTATACGCGCGTGATCGACGCACTGCGCAGCCTTTCCGGGCACGCCTTCACACAACCGAACTCAATGACATTAGCTGCGGGGTGGGCTATACGCGTCTCTGCAGAGTACCTGGGGTATCTTCAAGCGAACTATCCATTTGCGCTGATCGTTCACGCGCACTACTGTGCGTTCCTTCATCTTGCTCGTGGGAATTGCTTCCTGCAATCTTGGGGTCGAGCTGTTCTGGGGGATATTCTTCGCTTACTCGATGAGGAGTGGAAGGTGCATATTCGATGGCCTGTTACGGAGGTTTTTGGGGAAGGGTATTTACCAACAGAGTCTATGCAGTCGCCGTTGGGTTTGATGGGTACATAACATGGTATCATAGAGCTCTAGGGATGAAGAATATAGTTTTCATCACCGATTATCGTAGTAATCCATCTGGCAAGGGACAAGGGGACGGGAGAATGATCTACAATTCACCCTAGAGATCTCTGCCGCGCGCCCCCTTGACATGCCTGACTAACAGAGACTGTCTCCGGCGCTAGCCGCTTGTGCGCTCCCCAGACCGACTTATTTTAGGCACCCCCTCCAAGCCCGTGCAAGGCTGTTCTAGGGAATGCCAATCACAGGGTCGATCAGGGCCCACCATCGGCGCCTGGCCCTGCCTGCAGTATAGATGCCCTAATCGGGATAAGGGTACGAGTGCGGGCGATGTTATCCATGTAAAACAACAACGCACGGCAGCATTAAGATTATTTAGTGGTGGCTGGTTCGTACGGGCGGTTTGCTACGAATAGGCAGCAGACTTGAGACACTTAAGTACCTATATCTTGAATTTATTCCGCTGCACATTGTCCTCAAATCTATCCAATATACGTTACCCCCGTCTGAAATCAGTATTCCATTCATTGAATATCAATCCGCAGTCTATCGCATCAACAATAGACGGCCGACCTTGTCATAAATACTGCTCTCTCAAACATGCTTCTCCTCCAAAAGCTCAACGTCGCACCCGAATCCATCCCCCGCACAAAATTCAGACTCCACGTCGTCATCGGCGTCCCTGTCCTAATAACATTTATCCTCACCATAGCCCGCATAGCAGACAGCGGCACGCCTCGAGCACGCACAAATACATGGGGCATTGCAGTGGTGCGTTTACCCCCTCACTCCCTTTCTCTTGCAACTCTTATATATGGTACGGGCTCTAACGGTACGTCTGCAGTGCCTCAAATCCGCCGTCTTCATGGCGTACCAACTCCTAACAACACACGTCACGCGTCTGAAACGCTGGGCGAATACAAAGATGTACATCACACTCAACGTCATTGATACAGTTTTCTGGTTTGCGTTGGTGGTCATTTCAATTATGGGTGCTATGGGATCCACTAGTGTATCTAGTCGGGCCCTTGGTGCGGTGCTTGTTATCCTGGCAATTGGGCTTGTTCCGCTTTCAGGGGCCCTGGCGTGGGTTTGTATTCTGGAACGGAGGGAGATGGAAAGGGGTGGGCTTGGGCAGACTGGGAAGGGCGCGTATTCTGGGGTTTAGGTGGTGAGTGAGAGACAAAGAATATTGTGGTAGCGCATTCTAAGTTCTTACAGGCAAACGTCTACCACATACTTAAGTAATAAAGAAGCTTATTTCTTTGCTGCAAGAGACGGGTGGCAGCCAGTATGACGGTCTAGCCAAACCTTGTGACATACTCCTCTACCTTGAGCTCAATGCAAGCTACATTATCGTGATAACGTCCAAGTTTAGGTGGCGATTGGGTCTGCATTATCCGTGGATGAGGAGGACTTGTAAAGGATGTATCGTATGCCACTGGAAAGCGCCTTAGGGCTTTGAGCCTTTTACCTATGTTTTGCGACATGTGCTCTGAGTTAGACGACCTCGAGTGGGTGACATGTCCTAGGTCGATACGTAGGTAGAGCTAGCTCTCTCAACAGGCACAGTATATCCTTATTCACCTGGTTATATCAATGACCAGGTATCTTTGAACAGAAATTGGGAGCTTATGGCATACAGAAAGGAGCCTACCGGAAGACATTATGCAAGGTAAGAATTGAAATCTTATTATTATCTTCCATGTACTAAGCAGAAATGCTACTTAAAAAAGGGAATTAAGATCCAGCGCAAGACCCTTCATTCAGTGTAACTTGAACCAGAATAAAAGAGCGGATGCGGCAGCATAGATACCTCGAGGTACCCAAGTGCCCACCATGTCTAAAAGGTACATGTACCAAGCACTCTCCACCTCAGTAACGACAACACACTAAAACATATGCTTAAGCATCATCCCGTCCCACATATTCCAAAGCCGATCAGGGTACGGCCCCTCATACTTCCCCAACTGTGCCCCAGCCTCCCGAAGTAACGGCCCAACATCGTCCGGCCGCTCAGTCGAGACTCGATAGCTAGCTTGGTCAAGAGCCGTAAGACCAACACAATCCCGCTTGTTCAGATCCGCGCCCGCATCAATAAGCATCTTCACTAGCCCCCGGTGCTGATAATACGCCGCAACCGCCAGAGCCGTCCGGCCCAGCAGGTCCGTCCCGTTGATATCCCCAGGCCACCGCGCAAGCAGCATCTCCGCGGCCGCCGTATGTTTCTCCACCACCGCCATTGCAAGCGGGAAGTTCGTCCCGGGCTTCTCGGGCGCGCAGACGGACGCCCTTGCGTCAAGCAGCACGGCTACGACCTCCGGGAACTCCGTCGCATACACCAGCGGCGTCCCGCCTAAGTAGTCGGGGATGTCGGGGTTACAGTTGTATTCTAGCAGAAGCCGGACCATCGCGACGTCGCCTTCTGCTGCGGCTTGGTGCAGCGCGCTGCGCTGGAAGCGGTCCTTGGCTAGATTGGGGTCTGCGCCGCGCGAGAGAAGGAGCTGGATTGTGCTGTAAGAGCGGTGGGCGCGCGGCCCTTCTGGGTCTGTCCGGAATTTCGGGTAGTAGCCTGTGCGCACGGCTGTGAGGAGCGGGCTGAAGAAGGTACGGGGGTCGTCGCCGTTGAGTCTGGCGCCGGCGTCGATGAGTTGGGAGATGATGGCGTTTTGGCCGGTTTCCGCGGCGCAGGCGAGGGGCTGGCCGCGCCAGACGGCGGAGATTTCGGTGTCGGCACCGTGCTTTAGGAGGACCGCGACGGTTTCGGCGTGGGCGCCCTGCACGGCTTTCATTAGCGGCGTCACACTGTTGCTGTCGACGCTGTTGATGTTCAGGCCTAGGTTTGAGGTTAGTAGGTATGAGACCACCCCGGCGGCTCCGTCCATTGCGGCCCAGTGTAGGATGTTGTCCTTGCCTAGGCGGACGTTGTGCCCTTCGAATTCATGGTTAGGGAACTTGTCGATACTTGATCCGCGGGCGATGAACAGCTTCACGGCTTCAGGTTTATCCCGTGTAACGGCCTCGATGAAGGCGCGGTCCATGGAGGTTGTGGCGCCGTTATCCAGGAGGAGGGTGATGATTTCGCAGCACCCAGCGCGGGCTGCAGTGAGGAGACCTATGTCCCTAAACCCTGTGTCTTCCTTGATCACCGGGAGGATGTCCTTCGTAAGGAAGTCGAGGAGCTTTGGACGGTTGTTCTCAGCGACCCAGAGGAAGGCAGTTTGCTTTTCTTGGATGGGGCGGCTGCTGGAGTAGAGCGCGGGGTGGCCGATACGCCAGGAGTCATGCGAGGTCTGGATGAAGGCTGTCAGGTCGCTGACTTCGCTGGCGTCCAGGACTTCGAGGATCAGCTCCTCTGGGAGGTCGAAGAGGCGAAATGTCGGGGTGGACATGATGGATGGTCGAAGCGGACAGAGAGTGGTTTTGGTGTAGTATGTGTTGGGCTTGGAATTTTGTCTGGTGAGCAGTTGTTGATGTACAAGGAGATACTTCGCAATGCTTAGAAATCTCTACTGGGCAGGGAGCCTGAAGATTTATACGGTGATTGCTTTGTCTCCAGATGTCTGTATTTACAAATTTCGCTCCAAGCAAGTTGAGGCAGAATCGTTGGGACTGAAACATGGATCTGTCAGTCAAAGAAGCCAAAGCGAGTAGTATAAAGAATAACAATGGCCCGAGAGACGCTTTATCCAGTTCATGGTGTTGTGTTCTTTCGCAGTCCTTTGGGACTTCTCATTGTAAAGGCAACAAAAGCTGATAAAGAAGTGAAGGCGCTGTTATTCACCAACCAAAAGGACTCACAACCTTATTCACTACGATACCAACTAAACAAGCCACTGGATACACGGTAAGCAGCGTTAGCCAGCCGCGTGGTCTAAGCACTTGCTATGGACACACTTGCAATATGACCCCACTGCCCTACAATCATCTTAAGTGAATGGTTCGAGCCCTTTTACCAATTGCCTTATTTTTGAGATTACCTGGGCACCGTACCTGTTCATTCAGTGCGCCTAAAGCGAGGAAACAACGTTAGGTAGCCCATTGTTGGAGCTCTACGGAGAGCCATCTGAAGCAATCTTATACCTTGTGAAAAGCAAAGTAGCATAACCTACTGGGGCATGGCGTCCTGACGACGATTGTCTAATGTTGATATGGTATATATTGTTTATGGAAACCTACGTGGACAGAGTGCACTAAGAAGAGTGTTAACGGATATATCTGACTAAATGTGATCCTAAAATCGCCCATTAGCCTAGACGGTTACGAGGGCGACCTCCAGCTATATACAGCACCCGAGCAACATCCCGATGCCACCGGATAACCGCTAGATCAAACGGCGTGTTCCCGGCACAGTCGCGTGCATTCACGTCTGCTCCGGCTGCGATCAGTATACGTGCCATATCCTCAGCGCCATGTGCAGCGGCAATTGCGAGCGGCGTGCGGCCGAGAGGATCGGTGCAGTTAAGAATCCTAGGACTACGTCACCGCGCTATCAATACTCTAGCCGTGACCCTGTGAGCCGCGTTGATAATGGAGAGAATTAATGGGAGGTTCCTGTCCACTTCGACTGATGCGCCTGCTTGGGGGAGAATGTCACAGACTTCGGGGAACGCCGTTGCATAGCAAAGGGAATGTAGGGAAGAACGGCCGGCATAACGACTATCGATCAAGTTAAGGTCCACCCCGTACAGCAGCAGCAAGCAGATTGCTAAACGGTAGTATTAGGTGACGGGGATATTAACACGGCACCTTAGCGGTGCTATTGCCTCTGCCTCGCGCCTGGCATTCGCGAACTGCTGCATCGTGTATTGCTCGTGGATCAGGGTTGACAGTGGATTGACGGAGCCTGTGCCGTTGACGTCGGCTCCGGTATCGACCAGCTGCTTGACGACTCTATCCGGGCGCTTGTGGAACCTCAGGCATGTCAATGGGGTATGCCCGTCCAAGGAAATGATATTAGGGTCTGCCCCGTGCTTGACAAATACAGCTACCGTTTGGGTAGAGGACTTCCATACTGCCTTGTGGAGTGCCGTATACCCCAGCTCATCCGCACTGTTAACATCGAAGTGAAATTCCTCTGAAGATAACAGCCACTCCAGAACCTTCGGCGCGCCCCATAACGCCGCGAGGTGGAGGATGTTGTTCTTGCTCGCATCGACCTGCCGCTTAGCCAGAGAAAAGTGATACGTGCCGAATCCGTCCAGAACCCCAGGACCCGGGAGACGAAGAGCTTCAGAGACTCGAGCTTGTCATGGTGAATCGCGACTTTACACCCCTGTTTGATTAGATAGATTTCCCTGTTGGCGTGTACATCGAGGAATGCGGCCAAGACCTCGCAGCACTCAGCGCGGATAGTCGCAGAGAATAGGGATTGGGTGGGGACATGGCGTTCTTTTAGAGCTGTGCAAATATCGTGGGCTGAGATGTACTGGAGACACTGGGGGCGTTTCTCCCTTATGGCCCACTTTATTGCGGATGCCTTCTCGCGAAGGGAACAGGCGTAGAGGATAGGGTGGCCGATGTTCCATGCGGTG
Source organism: Aspergillus multicolor (assembly GCF_047715735.1). Taxonomy (NCBI): domain Eukaryota; kingdom Fungi; phylum Ascomycota; class Eurotiomycetes; order Eurotiales; family Aspergillaceae; genus Aspergillus; species Aspergillus multicolor. Next base: position 146,361 of record NW_027395952.1, on the reverse strand, counting down.
CGTGAGGTTCTGATGAATCTGGCCAGATCACTGATCTCGCAGGACTCAAGGATTTCGAGAACGAGTTCTGTAGGTAGGTCGAAAAGCGGGAAAGAAGACATATTTGATTTCATCTGATGGGGCGTAAACGTTGCTTAGTTTGGGGTTAATTTGAATTGCTCATAAAAAAACGAAAAGCAGTGCTGCTGGACGGTTGAATAAGAATCTCATGAGAAACCTAAAGGCTGGGGCATATGATACTTATATAGGGGCATTTTTATCTAATGCTCAAAGAGCTGTGCGGCATTAGGCACACGATCAAAGAAGTCTTTTAATTATGCATACACTCTCTGCTTTGTCTTGAGCATAATGAACGAAAGCAATAAAGGCCCTTTCAACAGCTTTGTATACACACTAAACTCCGCATTGAGGTCTCTTTCTCTGAAGGGGAATACTTGTACAGTGCACGCGCGAATCGATCCCTCTCCATGGTCAGAGGCCCAGTAAAGAGGTCTCAGTGAGAAGATTTGGACGTCATCTGGCTTGTCAATATCAAGATACTTGATCGAGAGTATATTAACGAACGTGGTTACTACGCTCTGGAAGGGGAGAATGAATCATAGAGCGCCCTCGAGAAAGGGTGAGTAGTACCATAGGTTGTGATGGCTGCAGTCATGGTAAAATTATAAGGATAATACAAACGTATCTATGGTAGGCTACTCGAGAGCTAATCTAATCTAGAACTATGGTAGCAAAGAGCGGAGAACTGTGAGATTATGCAGGCATCAATTTATTCGTGAAAGTCAACCATACAGCCTATAATCACACCGATAAAAGATCCCATTGACCCATCGCAGCATCCTGAGGAACTGCGGCACACAGGGGCTCATCCTGCCCAACCACAAGATCAACCGGCGTCTTGCCCAAAAGATCCTTCTGTTCCACATCAGCACCATACATAACCAGCAACTCGACGATCCGATGGTCGCCCCCAAAGACCGCACTATGCAGCGGCGAGCGCCCAATGCCCACACTCAAATCTCCCATCCAGTTCGCATTAGCTCCGCGCTCAAGCAAAAAGCCCATAGCCAGGACGTTATCGTATATTACGGTGTTCATGAGCGGGTTCTCGCTTTCCGTGCCGTTGATATCTGCGCCGTAGTCTAGAAGCGCCTTGATCACGTCTTCGCTCCCGTCGATCGCGGCCTCGGTGAGTGCGGTGCGGCGCTGGGCGTTGATGATGTTGGGATCTGCGTTGTGGGCGAGGAGGATGCCGACGTAGGCCAAAGACCCCGCTGCGGCGGCTTTCAAGAGCGCTGTGTCGCCGTTTGCGTCGGGTTTATTGATGTCCATTCCGTGGTCTGAGAATGTTAGTACATACTCCAGCACGCCCTTTGCGCCGCTTTTAGCTGCGAAGTGCAGGAGGTTTTCCTTGCCCACGCCGACGACGTGCGCCTCGTACTGGTGGGCAGGGAACGTTGTTCCGCGTGATAGAAGGGCTCTTACCACATTGGCCTTGTCAAACACTATGGCTTCTGTAAGGGTGTCTGTTGGACTGGCGCCATGGTCGAGCAATATGTTCAGAATCTCGATACATTGGCCTCGGACCGCGGGACTCAAGGCCACTTCTTGTAGCGCGAACGTGAGAGTATGGTTAAAAAGGGGGAGGATGTCGTCTAGGATGTAGTTGACCAGTCCGGGGCGGTTGTTTCATGCTGCCCAGAGGAAGATTTCTCGCTTCTTGTGGATTGGAAGTTTGTAGAGAATTGGGTGCCCGATGTTCCATGATAAGTGGGAGGTTCGGACGAATCTTGCTGGGTCTCGGGGATTGCAGGACTCAAGAGTCATAAGGATGAGCTCAGGGGGAAGATCAAAGAGGCTGAAGGGCGTCATGGCGAGTTGTTGGTGCATGTTTTGAGTTTCTGCCAATACAGTGAGTCCTACTAGGAGGACGATGGGATGTAATCGTGTACGCCGTAAGCTAATCTACTGGAAAGGGCCTGAAGGCATGATATATGTAATGGCGGCTTTGTATAAGAGCTGCCATTGCTTTTGATAAAGAACTCATAAAGATGTCGTTGAAGTGCCTTGCTAGTCCCGTCTTTGTGCGGCAAATAGTCTTTGTTATCTGATGCCAAACATCTCGGGAGAGTTGGAGCAACAGTCCATGTGACAAGCATAGAATGCTCTATGGGCTGTGTTCTTTGTATGGGGCACTGGCCATGATTATCACTTGAGACAAAGACGTTCACATTAAAGGATCTGGGTTTTATGTCTCGATTATTAGGATAATCCGAAGGTACATATACTGCTCGGGATAAATTCAAGTGGAACGTGCCATCCTGCCGCACTAATTCGGATTTAATATAAACCAGCGAGCCGGACTCGTTGCTTAAATCGCTATAGGAAATTGGGGCATGGAGGAGCTAAACAATTAGAATTGCTCTATTTCGGCTACGTTCTTGAAATTCTGCCTTTTGATTTTCAACTAGGTCCCTGACAACAACAGATGGGGTTGCCCTTGACTCCAAATTTGTTTGGTCGGACCGGCCATTGTATTCTATACCCCCGCTAGCGGACAAATGCCGCCACCGTTCCGCGTACTAACGCCTTGGTTGTCAGTACAGGCAATGATACTGACCGCCCATTCGTCAAGGGGCATGTTCGTGCTGCTTGGGTGATAAGAGGAGCCAGCCGCAGGGCGGAGGATCGACATCCCTGGCCCCCCATCCAATGAGAGATGGAGTCGGATTTAGTCTTCGAGAGCGCTACACTTGGAGAGAATATGATTACGGTGATTGGCCAGCTCAAAGCACGTGGAGTAAGGCGAACAGGGGTGCAAAGACCTGATTGGTGACCTCGCGAAACTCGCTGAACTACCAGCACATGTCCCGAGGCCAAGCCCTAAGAGGGTTTGATAATGCTCCAAAGTTTCTTGCAGGCACAATATAAAAGGAGCTTATTGGCCCAGTGTATGGTACCTGACAGCTCAAGCATCTCACCTATTCATTATGACTGACCTGACTAAGATTCAAGGTTTCGACCTCATCCAAGAGACGTACAAGTACGTCGGCGACCATGGAATTCGTGCCGATATCCTCGTCCCTCAGACAGATTATGTCGGAAAGAGACCTACTATTGCTCGTTTTCATGGCGGTGGACTGGTACCCTTTACCCTCATTCATGGTCTCTAAGAATGTAACCGAGACTGAATATTGGCAGGTGATCGCAGATTCGTTGTACATGGACTGGTTCCCCTACTGGCTCGCCGACCTTGCCCTGGAGCACGAGGCCGTGATCGTGAGCGCAAACTACCGCTTGATGCCCGAAGCAACAGGCCTCGATATCTACGACGACATTGTCGACTTCTGGTCCTGGCTTGGGTCCTCCACTGTCTCAGACATCCTCACAAACCATACAACTCCCACGGAATTCGACTTCGCGCATCTCCTCGTAACGGGGGAATCAGCCGGCGGACTTTTGAGCATCAACTCCGCCTTCCAGCTCACTAACGGCCTGTCGACAGGTTTTATCCCCCGCGCTGCGATCGGCATGTACCCGACCGTGGACATGAAGTCGGACGATTTCACTGAGCCCCGGACTATTCCACCATTTGGGCAGCATTTCAGTGAGTCGATTATTGATGAGCTTTTGGCTACGTTGCCCGAGGGACCGGTCTCTTCGACGTTAGGTGATTATCTACCGCTTATGCTTGCGGCCATCGAGTATGGGTACCTAGGCGACTGGTATGCGCGCGATTTGAATGAGACTTCTACTCCTGAAGTGTTGTATCCAATCGATCAGTTGAAGAAGGGAGTTAAGATTCCGGATGGGGGTATCACCATTATCCAAGGTCTCAACGATACCGTCGTTCCGCCGGACCATTCAGAGCCGTTCATTGAACGGCTGAAACAGGTGACGAAGGGTCGGCCGGTGCATGACAAGATCCAGTTCATTACTCATGAGGGTGAACATGGATTTGATGGAAATCTTCGTTATGCGGAGGAGGAGTGGCTGCAGGAGGCGTTGAAGCCTGTCGTAAATGCATGGCTTAGATGAGGGTGGGATCTGAGGGTCGGGCATGAAATTCAACATTTTCAGCGTACTATGTCATCAGTCAACGAAAGTGCAAGATTTAGAACAGCCTTTCTTGAGTTTTTATATAAACTTGAAAGTCAACATTCGAAGAAAGGTATTATAGGATAGGGCTTCAGCGAATCGACTTGTGACCGAAGTATAACATTTCTTCGAAAAGGAACCCAAAATGTCCAACCTTTCTATTGCCTTAATCATGATAATGTAGTCGCATTGAGCATACATAGTCCATGATTGATGAAAGCCTTTTGCCAAAGACGTAACGTAGCCCCAGTTACCATCATAAAATCTATACAGCTTAGTTTCTCTTTACCCAACCCCCTCAGTTCACCATCGTATAAGCTCAGCAAACTATTTTCATAACTCCAGCCGTCTATAGCGGAGTGGGCAGAATAGCCTGCAACAAACGTACCTATAACTATACGCTGCCCAGGACGCAGGCTGCCAAGGCCGAGACTTTGTGAGATATGACAGGAGATTTCATGTCTAAGAGCGAAGACCTCTGGAGTACAAGTTATGTGATGCTTTTGAAATGGAATGCTATCATTTGTAGGACCTTCTAAGTGGATATAATCCTTAGAGCGCTTCAGGAAATGCCATATTTAGGATAGATACTACAGTGGTATTTATGAGCTCAAAAGTGCGCAGCGATTGGGCTCAGAGTACATGGAATATGATATCATTCCATTAATTCTGTAATATCCGCTATCCTTGTTTTATCAGGGGTTTGTACAAAGCAGCAGATGTCCTGCGGTAAGGTCTGTATATGAATCTTGGCTGTGTGCATCGAACTGGCATTCGTCCTGCCGACAGGGAGAATGGCCTTGTCCGAAGAGGAAACCATCGCGAAGGTGATGATGTCTGAGCTGAAGGATATGCAACTCATAGTACCAAGGTGTGTACTCCCGCGGTCTCGTCAGGGCCCTATGGCGGGGGAAATCGCCAATATGGACCCTTAGCTGGAATGCGTAGAGGCATGGCTTGAGTTACATGTTTGATGTCGTTGCTATATGCTTCCGCTTTTGCTTCCACTCATTTCAACTAACATTAAATGTACTTTTGCTATCATATTTTTCAAGGCAATACCACACCAGAGTTCCTAAGTAAGAGATGGCAGCAGCCCAAGTGGTCGGCACTGCAACGAGGCCTCAACGCGCCATCAACAATGCATATGCATATGGCTCGACATCGGCTCCACTACAGACTCTTCAATACGATAACACCACTACCGTGCAGCTGGTGAGTTGCCGATTAGTTTCTGGCGCTGAATTAGACGGCAGAATTACCGTCGATATGTCCCCGAGGGTACTCCAGACCTAAGCCGCGCCGAATAGATTAACCCCAGTCCACATGAGCCCACCCTAAGCATCAAGACATATCATCTGACGGGACAACCCCTGGCGATGCTGAAGCCAAGCCCCTCGAAACCAGCCCGGATGCAACAGGGTCGAACACTCGGGACAAGGCTCCGCCTCTGATATCCGAGCCCCGTTCCCAATTCGGAAAACGTGAAGAATCGACCCCGGACTTGCCAGGATCACTCTCCGTGGGGAAACCATGTTAGCTCTGCAGGTCGAAACTCTCTTCAATGCCATTGTGCCATATGGCGGGGTGGATGGCGTCTTCCGACCCCGGTTTTACGAGGGCTGCATCTTAGGGCACGAATCATTTTCCAGCGGCTGGCCTTGGCTGCTTCTCATATATATAGAAATGCCGTCTGTTCACTGCAGCCTTTCTTCGTGATTGTAACGATGGAACTCTGATGACCTGAGGAGCGCATCCAGCACGACATCGTTTAATCTGGGTAAACGGGGAACCGGGACGAACCCCATCTTGCTATACAAGACATTTTATGGACACGGGGTATAAATCAGACCAGAAGTCTACGGGTTCTCAGAGCAACGACTTCCAACAACCCAGATCCTCTCGTGTCTTTAGTATTCACAATGAAGGCTCCAACATCCCTCCTCGTCTCTTTCCTCGCCGCAACCACCCGCGTCTCAGCCCACGGCTACGTCTCCAATATCGTCATCAACGGCCTCTCCTACCGCGGCTGGCTCCCCGGTCAAGACCCCTACTCCCCGTCTCCACCCATTGGAGTGGGCTGGAAAACTCCCAACCTTAGCAACGGCTTCGTGACCCCCGAAGAAGCCTCCACCGACGCAATCATCTGCCACAAGGAGGCAACTCCCGCCGATGGCCACGCAACCGTCGCAGCCGGCGATAAGATTTACATCCAGTGGCAGCCTGTGCCGTGGCCGGAGAGTCACCATGGTATGACCCGTCTTCCTCTTCCCCTTCTCAAGTCTTCTCAACTAAACATGGACAGGCCCCGTCCTCGACTACCTAGCCCCCTGCAACGGCCCCTGCCAAGACGTCGACAAAAACACCCTCGAATTCTTCAAGATCTCCGGGCCCGGGTTGATCGACGGGTCGTCTCCCCCAGGCTACTGGGCCGACGACGAGCTCATCGCCAACGGAAACGGATGGCTCGTTCAGATTCCCTCAGATATCAAGCCAGGCCACTACGTCCTGCGCCACGAGATCATCGCGCTGCACGGCGCCGGGAGCACGAATGGCGCGCAGCTGTACCCGCAATGCTTTAATATCCTTGTTACGGGGTCTGGCAGTGCAGAACCGGCTGGCACGCCCGCCACGGAGTTTTATGACCCTAGTGACCCCGGGATCTTGATTAATATATACCAGGTGCTCTCGAGCTATATTGTTCCGGGCCCGACGCTTATTCCGCAGGCTTCAACTGTTGTGCAGGCCACCAGTGTGATTACGGCTAGTGGGACGCCGACGCCGGCGTAGGGAATCACCTACGTAGGTATACTCGGTGGCCGAGTTCTGGTATCCGAGGGGGTTGCTGCTCTGCATCGTGCCGATTGGAGTGATTAGGGCTAGTATGGTATTTGCTTTTCGGGTATTGGCTGGTTCTTGCGTCGCAAGGGCACTGTCCGGTCCAGTGTTTGTAGGACTTCGTGCTGTGTAGCGATGGCTTGCGACGTAGCAAATCAACATCTTCTTTAATATTTCTCGGTCTCCTTTTCCCAGTGTAAATAGCTGTGTCTTCCAGTAGGTCTCTCGGAGGTTGTACGATATATATCCTGACGTCACTCTCACGTGGTGGTCGCCGACCCCGATTATACACCTGTCAATCACTCCCCTCAATTGAACATCCCCATCATTACCCTAGAGAGAAGCCAAAATGCAGCACATCACAATCGACCCGCGAAAGGTCCAGCCGCCTACCCGCGATGGCGGCGCAAAGGACGTGCCCGAGAAGCTACCGACAGCCAAAGCGACTAACACCCACCCCTCGAAACCCGGCGGAGAAAATGCATCGATCTACTTTGTGGGGACGGCTACCACGATAATGTTTGTTCTGGGTCACCCCATACTGTTTGAGGTGTCGGTATACTAAGATTAGGTAGAGAATGGCAAGGCGTGCGCATTATGACCGATGCACGTACCCCCCAAAACAGTACTGCAGGAGGCATAGACTAACAAAACGCAGCCAAACTTCCTCCACGCCGGCGACCATGTCCATCTCGGTCCGGGCGTATCATCTCAGCGGAAGACGAATCCCGCGGTGGATTTGCATGAGTTGCCCCGGATTGACCTGGTGCTGCTGTCTCATTATCACGGGTATGCCCGCCCATTCCCTCCCTCCTAGTATCAAAGTCACCCTACTAAATGCAGAGCAGCGACCACTTCGACCAACACGTCGAGGCCTCCTTACGCCGGAACCTGCCCATCGTAACAACAAGCCACGCGAAGAAGATCCTTACCTCGAAAGGACCCGACTCCTTCACGGCAATCTACGATCTCGAGCCGTTCCAGCAGATGATGATTAACATCGAGTCTGACTCTGGCTCTGAAGGCAAGGAATCGCCCGGCCTTCGCGTAACCGGCATGCCGGGGAAGCACATCCCCGTCGCAAAGCCAATCGAGAAACTAAACGAGCTCGTTGGCGCAATTCCGCCGACGAACGGCTGGATGCTCGAACTGGGCCACGGGAAAGACGCCTCCTCCTTCAAAACGGGGTACAGGATCTACATCTCGGGCGACACACTCATGTTCGACGAGCTGAATGAGATACCTAGAAAGTACGGCGAGCATAACATCGACCTCATGCTTATCCATCTCGGCGGGACGACTGTGCCTTCACCATCACTGTCACCGTTCACGCTGATGGTGACCATGGACGCGAAGCAGGGGGTTGAACTCATGCAGCTTGTCAAACCGGACGTTACGATTCCGATACACTATGACGACTATGATGTCTTTGCAAGCCCGCTGAGTGATTTTAAAGAGCAGGTTGAGAGGGCTGGGCTTGGCGGGGGCGTGGTGTATCTTGATAGGGGGGAGGAGTATCGGTTTGCTGTGAGGGATTAACCATCTGGGATACTAAAGTATTTTTAGTGAATAGGATATGCCTATTGTAGTCAGATACTATTGTCATATTCGTAAGGCTGCATTTACCCAGAGCAAGTGGTGTGAGCGCCGCGGTGTAATCATGACGACATCGCCACCGCAGCTGATCAGAGAATGTTACGAACCCGGGATATGGCAGTAAATCCCGCCAATCAGATTGCGTACTGATGTGTCAGGAATGAGGTTATTCAGGGAGGAGCTGCCGGCCGTCAAGGGTCCTGCCTGATTCTGGGACAGTTTGGTTCGTGGTGGTGTGCGGGCTTCACATGGCTGATCGTCCCTGCCTTTGCTTTCTTCACTGACAACAGACGGTGACACAACCTTCGAAGTTTTTATTTAACACCCTTGCTCCCTGTCGAAGTTTTCTCGCAAACCTACATCTGCGTCTGTGTTATTTCCATAAACCTACCTAGGTACGAATCAAATCTCGACCCATTGAGCCTATCTCTCAACTGACTCGCCAGCAATATCAAATCACCTACAGCCACGACTCACAAGCACCATCTTTCTTGCAACGATGACAACCCTTCAACCCCCAAAACACCCGCAGCCCTCCTCCTCGACAAACCAAGTGCCGACCGTCCATAGTCTGCAAAACTTCAAACGCTCGATTTCCTACACGATCGCCGAATCCCCGACCGCCGAACATAAGCACGGCCACGGACACGACCACCCGCAGGCAAAATCCCCGGTCGGACGCAAACTCGACGAGGCGGGCTGCAATCAGATGATGAAGGCTTCGCTGACCGGACTGCTGAACTGTCAAGAGGTCAAGAATGAGGCGCGCGAACGCAAGGTGCAGAATATGCTTATGAATACGGAGCGGGATATTCGGCGCGCGAGGAGGGCGAGTCTAAAGATGGGGGCGCTCGGCGCGAAGAGGAGCTCGAATGCGACCGTCAATACCGATTTAAGCGCTGCGTTCAAGGGCGTTGATGGGGATAAGGGCGATAAGTGAGAGGTATCCTTGGTCGACACCTTTGATGCGACCAGTCGAGAAACGGATTTCACGGGCAAGGCTGCAACGAAGGACGACTACGGATACGATATCTTATCACAACAGCGACCGGAATATTCTTACAACACCAGAATAAGGATATATCACGACCACCGACCACAGGCCATCGCGACCGCAGCGATCGCGTCATTTCGCAGTGTCGTTGATCCTAATGCACCATATCATAACTTATCCGGACACAGTGCGGCACAGAGGGGGATCCCGCTGCCCAACCAACAATATGCAGCGACCGTTAGCTACTTAGCCTAATCAGCCGTTCCATAGTTTCTAGAACAATCACATTATGCTTGGCTTGAAATCACTAAGGTGCTTGTGATCGTGCTACTCAAGTGTATGTAGGTATGACGTCCGTATGACAGCGGCCTGTGATTGGTCGGGACAGCATTACTTCGCCATGAAGTCATCCAGACGGCCATATAAGACATCTCTCGATTCACTATTGAATGTCCTACAGCTTTCAGGACGATATCAGAAGAACAAGAGATACTATCATCAAAATGACCCTCCCAAGCATGCCAATTCGCCGCACCACGGCTCTCCTCTCCCGCACCCGTCTCGCGAGCAGTATGTCCCCCGTTCACCTCCCTCCCCCAATCCAAAAGAACCTATCTAACTGTCTGAAGACATCCCCCGCCGCTTCGCCGCCACAAAAGAAGCCTCCCCGGGCCACAGCTCCAACGCCAAGAACCCCGTATCGAGCGGCGGCGCATCTCAGAGCATAAACCTCTCGCGGGGGAAAGAGGCGCGATCATCTGATACAGCCGATACACGATCCGTGCAGTCTCCTATTTCCAGGCAGGATGGGGCGAGCAGTGAAGCGCATGAGGGCGAGGAACAAACGAGTGCAGATGGGCTGATTAAGAATGATCCCAATAAGTCGGGGGCAGAGAAGAGGGCGAATGTTGAGAAGGCCGGGAGGAGGAAGTTGGGGCCTGAAGATGATCAGTAGCCTATCCTCGTCTATTCAACTCTTCTTCGTATATTGGATGTATTATATTAGATGAAGTGTTATAAGATTGGTATTTGCATTCGATTATATCCCCGTCTCCGTCGTATCAGCTTCAGCCTCAGGCTTCGGCAGGACATCCAGCGCCCACTGACGCAACTTATTACTCGCAACATCCCACGGCGTATACCCCGTACTATTTCTCTGGGTGGCAAGCTCAGGCGCATTCTGCAGGAAGACCTCTATCGTGCGCTGAGGCTCAATAACCCAGTAATTCTCCTCGGGCTTGATAATGTACCCATTAAACGCCGTAGGACTCTCGTGCTGCACTAGGAGATGGAGAACATTATTCCCGTCGTTGTCAACGGCGGATATATCGGCGCCGTGTTCGACTAGCGTCATTGCGCGCGTGGGATCGCCCTTGGTATGAGGGGCCGGGACGATACGGGTATTCTGCTCGGGATAGAGGCCGATATTGTACGCGTATGAATCTGTCCCCGTGCTCGAGCCCGCAGCGGCAAGCAGTAAAGTGCGCCCGTTTGCATCACGCCTCTCAAGATCCAGACCCTCTATCTCGAGGAACGGGCGCATGATTCCGCCGGAACTCACCACTGAATGGAGGATCGGATTGTCGCCGTCACACACCAGGAACGGGTCCGCGCCGCGCCGCAGGAGATGCCGTATCATACGGGCGGCGTGCTCGCGAGCGTACGAGTCGTTCCAGATCTCCATCGCCATGTACTGTAGCGGGTGAAGGGCGTAGTTGGGCATGTTGGGCACTTTGCGCACGCGGTGGGTGTGCCAGTGGGGTTGGGCGTCTGAGAGGACGGTCGTGTTGGGGTCGATTCCGAGGTCTAGGAAAGTATTTAGGACGTCCTCGTTCAGGCAGCCGAGGGCGGAGAAGAGTTCCATCGGGTGCTCTTGTGAAGGACGCGCTCCATGCGCGAGGAGGAGCTTGACGAGCTGGGCGTCGTGCGCGGCCATGGATAACGCCGTCCAGCCGCAGTGGGCTCGGATGTTGGGGTCTGCTCCGCCTTCGAGTAGGATTCTAGCAATTCCTAGTTGACCGTATCCACCTGAATGCAGGTATGAGACGGCAATGCACAGCGGGGTCTTTCCCTGCTTGTCCCGCGCGTTGGGGTCGGCGCCATGCTCGAGGAGATACTTGATGGCACCTTGATGCCACCAGTGTCCTCCTTGGGCAAGGTAGTGGAGGATCGTATCGCCTGGTTTGTATTGTCGGGTTGAGTCCATCTTCGAGCTAAAGAAGGTCTCGGGCTTCATCTTCAGGCCTTCGGTGAAGACGACGTTCACATTGGCGTGGAACTTCTCCACAATCACCTTGATGACTTCGAGATTAGGTAGGTCTCTCTGCGCAGCAGCAAGGAGATACGGGATGAGCTTTCCACTTAACGATGCATTCCCGCTGTTGATCCAGTCTGAACCTTCCATGAGACTACCGATGCGTGCAAACAGGTCGTGGTACCCGTACCTCGCCAGCAGGAGCATCAGCTCCCCTGGCCTCTCATCTCGCATGCGGTCGACGTTCCTTTCTAGTGCCCCGACGAGCTCCTCGAAGTGGCCGTTCAGTACGAGCTTCACCATGGCATGATGCCCTAGATAGCTGCTACTGCTCAACTTCTCGTCCAAGTACGCGGGCAAATACTGCCACTTCATCGTTAAGTAATCAATATTGAAGTCGTTGTGGTACTGCAAATCCCAAACCCCTTCATCATCCAGTCGTTTCAGCTCGACAGCCATCTCCGCACATCCGCTCCGCCTCGCAGCGCCCATGATGTTGTGGCTGAATTTTCGTTCTGGGTCAAGCTTTGCCCCGTTCATCGCTAGAAGACGAACAATCGGCCCGATGCAGACTGTTTCGTGCTCGGACGGTATATCGTGTAGACTACTAGTTTTTTTCGTCTTTGATCCGGACTCTGGCTGGAGTGGTCTGGTCTCGTCACCACGCAGGACTCCGCCACTTTTCAGGGTATGGAATAGATTGCCCGGGTCCTCGGCGAACGGCCACAGTTTCTGCTCGTCGGCAAACTCGGCGCACGCGTCCAGGACCCGCGTCTTCTTTGTATCTTCGGCGTTGATATCCGCCCCGGCGTTGATGAGCATTTTGACGGTTTCAATCCGGCCGGACCGACAGGCATCGTGCAACGGCGTCCGACCCAGCTTGCATCGTGCGTTGACTAGAGACATTTTGTCAATCTGCTTGTAATGCTCCAACAGCAGTCCGACAACATTGCTTTGTCGTGCCCTCGACGCGATATGTAGCAAGTTCAACCCTTCTTTCGTACTCACAGTTGCATCGGCTCCTCGCGCCATGAGTTTCGCCACCAGTATCTCGGAGACGGTAGCCGCGAAGTGGATAGGAGTCACCCCATCATGGTCGGGGGTGTTGATGGACTGTTCCAGACCCAAATTGAGAAGTAGGTCGACGGCCGTGATACGTGGGACAGCAGTGGGAATGAAATAGTGTTGCGAAGCTTGAGTACACAGCATATGCAGCGGCGTCCGGCCTTTGTAATTTCTGATCGTCGGTGACATACCATTGTCAAGAAGCTGCTTGATTGCAGTCACGCCAGTGTCGCCGGAGATTGTGGCCAAGTTCGCCGCTAGAAGATGTGAAATGGTATTGCCCTTGTTGTTCGGCAAAGCGGGATCAGCCCCGAGGGAGATCAGCATCTTCAAATTCTCGTGGTCGAGATTATACGGCCTGATCGTGTAATGCACGATGCCATTTCCGTTGTTGTCTCGAGTGTTCAAGTTTGCGCCATGCGAGAGGTAGATGGGAAGGGTTTCGGCGATGCTGTATTGTGGCCGTGGCGAAATAACCCGGGCCAACGGGGAGCGGCCTTGGTTGTCTCTTGCTTCAAGGTCGGCGCCCGCTGCAAGTAAAAGGTCAATGATCTCCCCGAGAGTAGTAGATGGCAAGTCAAGCTGGTGTAGCGGCGTACACCCTTCGTTATTCCTGTGGTTTGGATCCAGCCCTAGCTTCAGCAGCTCCGTGAGGATAATCTGGTCGGCACTACGCCCTTGGGCTGCGGCGTGAAGCAGAGTATTCCCATTGGCGTCTGTCAAGGCCCAGTTTGACACGTACGGTCGGAAGAGGAAGAGGTCGCCGAGTAAGTTATGCTCTGCGTACACATGCAGAGGGGTGAGTCCGTCCTTTTCTCGGATGCTGTCCAGTCGCGCCCCATGCTCCATGAGCGCTTTGAACGTGTCGGTTTGTTTGGCGACGTGCCAGAAGATGTGCATTGGCGTTGTACCGTCATTCATTCTAGCGTTGGGGTCTGCGCCCTGTTCGAGAAAGAAGTCGGTGATCTTAAGTCCATCGCGCAGACAAAAGTGTAGAACGGTCCATCCTTGGTGATCCGCGGCGTTGATGTCACACCCAGCTTCGAGCAACAGTATGGCGCAGCACATGAGTCTGTCGGTGTAATCGCTGTCATCCTCGCCCGGTCTCCGCGTCTTCTCTACCAGAGCAAAAAGCGGAGTTGGCCTGTTTCTTGACGGGCAGTTTGGATCTGCGCCTCTCTCTAACAGGAGTTGGATGACATCGGGCTCGCCGTGGCGGGTGGCTAGGAAGAGCGCGGTGTCGCTTTCAAGGGTGGCATTGATATCGACACCGGGAACGTCGAGTAGCTCGAGGATGATGTCGATGTTGCCCTTCTTGCATGCTAGACACAGAGCTGCATTGAGGTCGTCCCTTTCGGCGCTGGTGGCTGTGTTTCTTACAGCGTCGAGGTCGCCGGACTCGCAGGCTGCTTGAAGGGCAGTCCTGGGCTCTGGGTTGGGATTTTCGCTAGATGGACGGCCGAAGATATCCAAGAAGTTAAACATAATGAATTATCGAACCATAAAGGATGTGTGCTAGGGAGGGAAACAACAAAAAGAAATGTGGAGGAATTTGTAGGGGTTCGTGGGTGGAGACGGTCCAGGCTGCAGGGGCCCCGACCCTGGGTGTGGTGCCTGCCCCCGCTAGGGCGCAAAGGGTCTAGCCTACTGGTGCCTGGTTCAGTACAAAGAAGCTCGGAAATTAAACGCTTGGCAAATCTATCACTAGCGAAGGCAAGTTGTTGTGTTTGGTTACAAGAGGATGATGCTAGTCACGGTCAAGTTTAGCTGATCTAGATACACTGCTTTAGCCTGCTGGGCTTGCTTTGATTACTCGGTGAAGTGGGGTTTTCTGTACAATTCTAAGCGGTAGACGTTGTGATATATATATTGGTAGCATTGTGTACGGCTGTCACCTGAGGCAGAGAATTCTTAGTAATTCAAGGCCTCCAACTACTAAAGTCATAAGCCGAACAGGTTTGGATGTATCTAAACCTTTAAATAATAAATAAATTTAGCTATAAATATTATTTGTAGTACCTTTGCTTTTACCTATAAAAACTCTAAAGCATTCTTAAAACTAGAAGAATTTATCACGCTCTTTACCTTTAAAATAATCCTTAGTATTTAATCAGTATTCCTAGCTAGTATAGTTCAAAGGCATCATAGTACCCCCATGTTCGTGCACAGCCACATGACGCCACGTGATAAGCCATGATATGGTCTCCACCGTGCGGCTCCCCGCCCAGCCGCCCGCCTCGTCGATCGCCGCGTCTAGAGCCAAGTCCCAGGAACAATGCCACAGCGCCCTCATTGCGACTATCACGCGATCCTCGGCATTCAGCGGACTGCAGATGTAAATACTATTAAAGCCGCGTACAGGAAGCTAGCGCTAACCAAACACCCCGATCGAAACAAAGACGCGAATGCCACTGCGGAGTTCCAGCTGGCAAGTCTTGTTTGCGTTTGTTTCTTGATTTCCTTTTGCTCCTCAAAAATCCATGGAACAAGCTAATCTATTGTTATTTCTAGATATCTGAAGCCTACGAGACCCTGATTGACGATGCGAAGCGCCGAGCATACAATTCCAGCACATTCCGCCAACGCTCCTCGGGCCCGGCTTACATTCACCCTTCCACGCCCACTTCCACTCCGGCCTGTCCTCCCCCTTCCCATGCCTCCGCTTCTGCGCAAACTCAGCCACCACCCTCTGGCGCCCGGATTAACGCACAAACAGCCAGTTTCATGACCAACGAGCAGCGCATCTACCACCAACTCCGGAGCACACAGACGCTCCTCGACAACACACGAGCAAGACTCTCCCGTCTCCCAACGCAAATCATGCAGCTCAAAAAACAGCGGGAACAGATTCTTCGCGAGCAGGCCGCGGACGAGCGATGGGTCGTGACGTTCACCGCATCACTGTTACGGCATAAGGATGATATTGCACGACGGCAGAAGAGGCACGATAAGGAGATTGCGGTCCTTGATGAGGAGGTACAGGATATGGAGAGGGAGCTTCAGGCTTTGATGCGCGAGACGGGGGCGCTGGACCAGAGAGTTCGTATGCTGAGGACGATGAGGGGGCGGGTTATTGGTGAGATTGGGAGGTTGCAGGCTGGGCCTGAGGTGCTCCTTGGGTTTGAGAGGTGGGGGTGGACCTCGACGTAGCCCAGGTAGGAAAGAGAAAAGAGAAGTGGGCATGCCCATGGGTGCTGGATTTGGCATGTTACTCGGTGAAGCGGTACTCAAGCCGGGGTCTCTCCCGCGGACCTCGGACTCATAGCCGTTGAATCGTGGGTGTGCATACTGTGTTCAAGGTGACTCTGGTACATGCAGGTGGTCAGCTCGAGCTCAACCAAGCTGGAGTATAGCAGCTCGCCGCCCTATATTACCTTGCTACAGAGTCAGTATGCCACATTTCCTTATCCTTCATCTTCCGCTCCATCATCAATGGACAGATCCCTAGAAGCTACCAGTCCCGCCGGGCCTTCCCTTCGCCGGCCTCATCCCCCGTAAAGACGCGCAATCATTGACGACACCACCCTGAACCTCTGGCCGGATCAACACCCCGAAGCACCATAAGCTTCAATCGCCTAAGGGCAGGCCACCATATAACCAAGGCATCCCCCCATCCCCTCTTTCTCTTCTCATCAACCCATCACTGAAGCTGACCATCAAAAACCATGGCTCAAACCCAAGTGATCGTTGACTATTACGCAGTCCTCAGCATATCCCAAACTGCCGATGCAACCAGCATCAAAGCGGCCTACAAGACCGCGGCGAAAGCCAAACACCCCGACAAGAACCCGTCTCCAGACGCAACGTCCGAGTTCCAGTGCCTAGGCGAAGCCTACGGAACGCTGATCGATGAGACGAGGCGCGCGCATTATGACGCTGCAATCTATCCAAATATCCGCAAGAACAGGCATGCTAGCCCTGCTGCTAACCACGCTTCGTCCTCAACTGAGCCCGTGTTCTCAGAAGAGGAAAAGGCAGCCCAAAGGCGCGCACAAGAAGCCGTCTTCTCACGCATCGAGATCGAGGCCCTCGCGCTCCACGAGTGTTTCCTCATGCACGAGAAACGCGAGAAGCAGCGCCAAACCGACACGATCAACCGGCTCCAGCGCGAAAGGACATACCTTGCCGCGCTGGAGGCCGAGATCGAGCGGTTGGCTGCTCAGCGCGCTGCTTGTCTCGCTAGATCCCACATTGCCCCTTCTTGCACTGACCCTGCTAACGGCGATGCGCACGCAAACGCAAATCGGATATGGTCGAAATCATCCGGCGGAAACGACGAGATGAGATTCCATGTCCAAGCTAAGCGTGATGAAATCGCGCTCCTTGAGCGCAGTATGGCTAATCGCACGCGCTCGAGGGAACGCCGCTTTTCTACGTTTCAGGTCAGGCTTGAGAAGCTGAATCGCCAGTGGGTTGCTAATGGTGGTTTTCCTGGCTTCAAGAGGTCTGAGGATGAGTGATTCTGCTTTTTCCGACGCTTATCTTCGTAGTTTTGCTCGTACTGAGACTTCGTCACTCCGTCTCATTCCTTCGCCTACCGTCAAAAAAAAAAAAAAAAAAAAAAAAAAAAAAAAAAAAACAAAAAACCACAGAAAAAAAAAAAAAAAAAGCATTTTTGCCGTCCCCTCGCCAGCTGACCGTTCTCTCAACAAATTGTCTAACATCCTTCAGACGATAGCGACCGTGGTCCTCCTCCCTGCGCGGACATTGCTTCCGACTGTCCAGCACAGGAGTGGTTCGAACTTGCAAGTCCGGTCTGTTTTGCACAAGTTTCAACAATGATGTCCGCATATGGCCTTTCTTTACTCACTAAGAGCAAAAGGAAAAAACAGAAGAAAAAGAAAAACACAGAGAAAGCTCCGGAGATCTCGAAAAAGCACCTAGGTGCTCCGGCAAGAGTCGAGGCTGGGACACATAATCGCCCAAGCTGTGCCTCCTCTTGCATGAAGCTCTTGATGATATGATAATGGTAAGCTATATATATAGGATAGGCGGATAATGACGCGTCGGGACTCCCCGTAGAACCGGATGTGGTATGCATCGGACGGCGTTTTGATTAGTCTCGATCCCGTTAGTATATAAAGAAGCGGTCATCAAGAGTATCACGCCGAGTGATACATCATGAGGGCCATGGTCTAGCGCGGCTCGGGCTCTATAATCCTTCTCTTTCTGCGTCGAAAAGTAGATCTTGGTTCCTGAGTAGTCTCTCTGGGAGGATAGACAGGGACAATGGTAATATGCACTTGAAGTGGCGGAGTTTGAATGACTGCCTTTTCTGGGGAAAGCGCAAAGGCTATGGTAGTGCTCTCCCTTGGCTTGAACATCCTCCAAGTCTCATCTGAATGTTTGAACTTACTACGTCTACCGGAACTTGAAGAGCCTGAGTTTTGAGTGTCAAGCCTGCGGTGTGAATACTGAAGACTGAGACTACCTAACCATATGACAAGTCACTACTGAACATCCCCACCGGACCCAATCCAGACCTACCCAGGGTGTGAGGTCGGCGATGATGGCTCTTTAGCTCACTTGCGTTGACTGATTCAACGAAGTGCTCAGGATGAAGTAGAAGAGCTTCGACCTTGCCAGTCGTGGAGGCTCCATATACCATATATTCTACGATATTCTAAGAGAATGGCTTAGGCAGCCATCACAAATTGCGCAAGCTACTTGTAATTCTGGCCGTGGTCGCCGTGGCGGTTCCGTTTTATAATCCAGTCTACCCAGAATTTATGAAAGAAAGTCCACGTCTAAGCCAATGGGTATTCTCTTCTGGAATCTAATCGAGTTACAGGCGGCTTGTTAGCTACTCCTATCAGTTCAGAGCAAAGTGAATGAATATGTGGCACGATGAGTTTTTCATTCTAGTGAATTTCATTCACTGGTCGGTGACGAGAAAAACAGTCCAGCCAGCAAAAATAAAAGCCCTAAGAGCGAGCCTGACTGCCTGAGATTAACCATTACTTCCCTACAGTCTTCACTCCTCACTGCAACCACCTTCACTCAGGCAAGATGGCCGAAGCTCCAAACCCAGCTCCAGTCCTCCCCGATTACTATGCCATCCTCGGCATCCCGGAAACCGCAGACGCATCGGCCATAACAAAGGGCTATAGAAAGACTGCACTGGCCAAGTATCCCGATAAAAACATTTCCCCAACTGCGACTACTGAGATGCAACGAGTCAGTGTATGCCTCCTCGTCCTAACCACCAGCTCTAACAATTTCGGTACGGCCAGGTCAATCAAGCCTACCACGTCCTCTTGGATCCTGTCCAGCGCCGGGACTACGACGAAAACCACTATCCAGCAATCAAGCTCAAGGCAGCCCAAAAGAAAGAGCGCGATAGTATCTTGGCCGAGTTTCGTTCTATGGATGCTGCTAGGCGTAAGCACTCTGAGCAGAAGATCTACGTCGATCCCAAGTTTATCAAAGAGCAATTATGCACTGCTAAAGCAGAGCTGGAACGTCTTCGAAAGGAACTGGACGGCATTCCGACGTCGGGGACTATGTATGGAGGACCTGAGTCACTTGAGTTGTGGTGTGAACGACGCGTGAAGGAATACGATGTTGAGATGAAGGAACTAGACCTCAGACACCTCGAGAAAAAGTGGTCTAAAGCCTTGGAGCTTCTAATGGCGGAATATAAACCTCATTGGCTTGGTGCGTAGAGATTAGGAAGAAATGGGAGGATAATGGGGGTCTACCGGGCTGGAAACACCCCGAGCCTTGAGTGTCAATTACTTGAGAGGTCAAGGAGGTGGATTACGGAATCGCTTAGTCGGCCATTGTGTTTCTATGTGGTTTTTGTTATGGTGATTGTTCCTATCGACAGCTTCTACCGTATGGTAGGATCCATACATTCAAGCTTGGACATCACAATCATGAGTTTTTACCTACACTGTCAGTTTCAGCTTCTAGCAAGTCAGCATGTCATTCGTCACTGTCCTCCTCCTTCCTTTCCTGCACTGCCATAGTCATTCGACCTCGAGGCCTTCAGGCCGGGTAGACAGAATTTCATCCTGCTATGAGCAAAGACATCATCTAGCTCTAAGAACATGGCAAGAGAAAGTGAAGCATGCGCCACCTCATGAGCAATTACATTCTTTACCTGTGATTGTCAATGGGTTCTTGACCGCCTGATCTTTGGACTTTCGTACCTCGACCGGGGTCCATATTGGCTTTCCAGGCTGATCCCAGCACGCAACTTACCCAAGTGCTTTGTACACCTGTGCGTCAACGTAATACAAGTTCTCTTTCTTATTAGACCCCGTTGTTTGTTAAAGTATCAACTTCGTATACTTATACAGTGCAAGCCTTCTGCTATTATCCCACTTGCTGTTCTCCTCTAGTACTTCTTGAAAAGCTTGGAAGGCGATGCACCCTTCTTTGGTAGTTTTCTCTCACCTCCAAGCTAGAATAGATGACAACCAGGCTTAGTAATAGCACCGAGGTACCGTGCCGTAGGTACTTTTAAGGTGCCGTCGATTCGGCAGGAGGTCTGGGTCTCCAGTCACTCAAAAAGAGCAATTGCCAACACGGCCATCTGAATCGTCAGACGTTGGGCGCATAATATTTCCTGCCTAGCCGGCAGCAAGTCAACGTCTCCTCATCGCTTGCTGGCCGTGAAAATTCTGTCTGACCCTGGTCGGCTCCGGGCTCGGGGTCTTCGCCATTGGTCCAAGCAACGAGTCCGTCATCGCGCAGTTCGTCAGCATGGCACGAATACGAACGCAATGCAGATGAAACACCATTTTGTTTGCATTTGACTGGCTGGCACCAGCATGGGTGTGTTATGGCAACAATGCACTGCAATCTCAGTAGTTGGGCCTCTGCATTGTGGTGAGGCTTAGCATTTAGAATTGCCGGTGCCCAGATCTGCCATAGATATAGATACCCATCCCCGTCTGTCATAATGCAGCGCACAATTCTCTTGACATTTTCTAAATCTTACTTCTTCGAATGGTTGCACATCGACAAGCAATGACCTGGTCAAGCGAAGCCACCGTCGCAGTGGTTACGCTCGCCGTGACAGGACCCCCGTCCATCCTCCTTGTGTGGACATACTACCGGCGCAAACAGCACGGGCACTCTGATCTACTAAGAATCCCTAAAATATCCACCTCTTATTGTAGCCGCGGGCCAGATCATGGATATCTTGTGTAATTCTTGGAACTAACCCTACTTATCATTCTCCCTAGATACCCCATCGAGCCGCCATATCCGAACCACGATAACCCTAAGTCGCACCTGGTCGCACATCGAGAACTCGAACTTGGATATGGCTCTGGAGGAGGGACTATGGGTTTAGCGGTAGAGAGATGGGAAATGTTACCCATTGAGGAAAAAAGTCCATTGCTGCAATTCGATATCAGTACATTGCCTTCATGTTTTCCCGTCTGCATCATCTTCCGTAACGTAAATCCGGTAGAGAAACGCCCAACCCAAGCTAGCGGAGAAATAGCCACTAGATTATTTCATGTTTCAACCCAGTCCAGACCTTACCCAGCTCTATGCCCTCCTATCTACATATCCCTAGACCAATCCGACTCCGCATCAGCCCCAACATGCCTCGCACACAACACCTCCCTCCCCCCTATTCCTGGTCTTTTTGTGTGTTCAGCCGTAGCTGGTGCGTTTGCGTTTGCGGGACATGGTCTGAGGGCTTGATGTTGACGCAGAGGGGCAAGGGGATGGAAGATGAATAGAGAGGGGCTGGTGCCGCTGGTTTAGGTGCTGTCCGCAAGTTCAGGGTGATATCATAGATAAAACTCGGAGACTTGATCCGATAGATGCCCTATTATGCGGGATTTAGGTGCTTTGACCATAATTCTAACCTTTTTCAAAGTAAACCCTCGGCCATATCCTCCATGCCATCCATTGCCATCCATACTTTAAGATATATATAAAAATTAACAGGAAAAAAATAGACTAAACATCCCCAGAGGATCATAAGAGATTTCGATCTATCGAATATCCTTTTCTATACATCCAGAATAAGTAATGGGTCCTGTTCGAACTGGGAAACTCCGACTTTACTCAGAGGAGCAGATGAGGCTCCGAACGGAGTACGGACCCAACTGATCTCACCAATACCGATACAGAGCTAATGACGAAGTAAGCTTTTCCGAGGAACCTTGTGGCCGTGTTCTGAGGTTTGTGGCATCCGGCATCCGACTTGGCTTGCACAAAAGATGATCGTCAACACGGTCGGATACATAAAACTGACTCTAGACCCCGGCATAGTGTTATCACTCTAGGTATGGTATGTTCTGCGTCGAGAACGCAGTGCTTAGGACCCAAGTACTTCGTAAATAGGACTAAAGAACAATGACCACACGACTAATGTTTTCCAAAACCATAAGCACTACTACTTGTACCTAATCTTGATTTGATATCTTGGTATGACATCCGCCGGAACTCGGATACTTTTCCGATGTCATGCTCGGGGGCCATTAGCCCGTACCCCGAGCGTCTTCGGAGCAAGGCCGAGCGCCCGAGGCCCTTTATTAGTTATTCCTGAGCAGCTGCGGGGAACCCAACCCACCTCCCCGCCATCCCAACATCTGTCCTCGAGCTTCACCTCCCCGACACCAACATTTCCATAATCCCTTATACATACACTTCCACCTTATTATCGAGTGCATTGATCGAAAATGGCCCTCAACACAGCCCTCGCCACCGCCCCGCAAAAGGGTACCACGGCCTACGGGTTCTGGCTTACGTACGTCACTACTCAACTCACCCCCTAACTACAAAATTGCCTTCGAAACAAATCCTAAGTCGCCGCGACAGGCTCCCCGGCGCGGGCGTCGCAAAGACAATCCTGCTCTCCACGGCCCAGCACGCAAACCGGTTCAGCTGGGTCCTCGTCAACGCAGAGCACGGGCTGATTTCGGATAAGGATTATTACAAGGTGCCGCCGCCAAACACCCATTCACACACCCCCTGGGAGCTTGACGCTGATAGGATATTATAGCTCAACAACGCCGTCGCCTCCGAAGGCGCCAGCCCCATCGTCCGCGTCCCCTGGGGCGAGGAATGGCTGATCAAGCGGGCCCTTGACGCGGGGGCTCATGGCATTCTCACACCCATGTGTCACTCTCCGGTAAGTTAACCAATATACCTTTGGCTAATACGTCGCCGTTAGGAGGACGCCAGAAAGATCGTCAGCTACTGCAAGTACCCGCCACAAGGAACACGCGGGTACAGGCTAATATTCGCCCTGCACTCGTTCCCCGAGGTGTCGGGGGCGGAGTACGATACGGGTGCGGACAAGAACACTTTGGTCTTTGTGCAGATTAAGTCAAAGGGCGGGTTGGCGAGCGTGGAAGAGATTGCGGCTGTTGAGGGGTTGGATGGGGTTCTCATTGGTGAGTTGCCTGGATACTGGATGGTATTAACTTTGGAGGGGGCACGTGGGTTGACGAGTAAAGGTCCGTTCGATCTTGCAAAGCAGATCGGTGTGCAGCGGGGCGGGGAGGAACATGAGGCTGCTATTTTCTGTAGGTGTCCGCGACCGGCGGTTGGCGAAATATATATCTGACCATGACACAGGCTCGGACGGCAACGACGCACAGAGGCGCATCGCGCAAGGATTCAATATGGTCTCTATCACTACAGATGTTGGTGTCCTGGGAAGTGGGATGCTGCGTGAGCTGGGAGTTGCGAGTGGACAGGTTGAGGGAGGAAAGCCTCGTGATGGATACTGAAGACTCGGTCGCTAGATAGGAATAAGTGCTGGTACGCTACTACGCTACTATGTTTAGCTGGGTCTTAATAGAACAAACTAGTAGCCAGCCCTTCAACCAATAGCAGCCGGGCTAGCTCAATCGGCAGAGCGTGAGACTCTTAATCTCAAGGTTAGGGGTTTGACCACCCCGTTCAGCTTCTCTTTTTGCTCCTGATTCTTTTTTGTTTGCTTCTACATGTCTAGGATCATTTTGTCCCGACTTAAAACGAATTTAAGGGCGTTGTGGTGGGTTGAAATTAGTACGGACTACCGGTTGCCCCTTTTCGCACTCCCAGGGTGCACCCCTAGGGTTCTTTTTGGACACTAAATCGGACTACCTGTATACACAGCTCTGGATTTAGTCGAGATTTTGCCAAACTAACTCAGATATGCTAACAGCAGAGTTGCGATGAGCTCGTAGCGACTGGAGCGGCGTCCTCCTGGTACCAGAAAGACAAGGTCCGAGCTATTCTGCAGGTGGTCAGAAGTCGACTGCCTGGATAGGCATCGACCAGGCGAGTCGATAAGCGACCTACAATGAACACCATAAAAGCAGCTAGAAACATACATTGACTGTCATGGTCCAGACCTGGTCGTCACCGCTACTCACAACTTCACAAGGTGTGGGCTCGTGCCGCCCCGACAACCCCAGCCACAGAGCCTTGCAGAACAAATCATGGCCAGATCGCAGAGTCTAGATCCGGACCTAGATATAGACCTGGACTTGGACCTGACCCAGGCCTCCATAAACCTTTTCCACGTGGGAGTGGACCTGATTCTTGTTGCGCAGACCCTTAGGTACACCCTGGCCTCTTGATCGGAACGCTCGGGTCCCAGCGCGCAGCCTCACTTGGAAGCCTCGGGGCCTTACATCCCCTACTACCATCACTAGAGTGCCAATATATCTGAAATCATGGATCAAACCGCAGGAAGTCGACGTTTCTCTGATTTGGTGAGGCTCGAACCTTGAAACATACATGCATCCTCTTGCTGTATTATTATACTTCCAATTCCTACCGTCAGGCCCCTGCTGCTCCCCAAGATTGCGGGCTCATCACTCCGATACGAAGCGGCTGTGCAACGTCACCGCGACCCGTCAGCTGGACGGTAGAAATCTTTGATAGACCTGACATTTCTTGTCTTCTGCACGCCTCATTTTCCTAGATTGTCCACCTGCATCTTCTCGAACCCAGGGGCCCTTGCTTTCATGACCCGGGCGCCCCAAGGCTATGTCCCCCTGAACTAGAAAGCTCACCCCAGAGCTCCTTTCCCTGCATAAGCTCACTTTTTCCTTGTTGCCTACCAGTAACAAGAGAACGAGACCCTCGTCGTGCCTGGGCTCGAACGGCCCAGACCTCAAAATCTGGAGGCATCTTTAGCACTCACTCACCGGGTCACTGTCACTGTCAGAGAAAAGCAATTACCGCGCTTAGGCCGGTACCTGCGCCCTTTTCTGTCACTGTCCGCTTGTTAATTCGGGACCTTCGAGTCTACATTAAATTGTTTCTTCAAGTACACCCCCGCTGACTTTTCTGACGTCTTGCTCCACCGACTCAACATCTACAGGGCTCTGCTTGCTGGAATATCGTAACCAGTTGTCTGGGCTTGAGGGCATCTCCGTTCGAAGATCTTTTAATCAGCGATAGAATTCGTCCAGTGTCGAGTAGTCCCCGGTTCAGGCCTGGGCAAAACGAAACCGGTTTTAGGGCGTTATGTCCTGGTCCATCGAAGAAGCAGTCTCGTTCATCACGATGATCTTCACAATCCCAACCTTTATTCTTGCTGTATGGGGTATCTTCCGGTACTACAAACGTTCAAGAAGCAAACGTCTTGGTAGGCTTAACCATAAGAATTTTAAAGTATTCTGTTACTAATGGGCATATATCGCTATTAAACAAGGCCATGTCCGAATCATCAACACACCACCTTCATCCCCATCTACCCAAGTCTCACCGATCGATGGCTTTCCTGATCTCGAGACCGGATTGGTCCAGTTCAACCACATTACTACCAGTAGTAAGTGCACCAAGCCATATTTGATAGTATTTCAAGACCAACCAAACAAGCAATATCCCGCTCAGGTTCATTTTGGATGGAGCAGCGATTACGGCGTGATGAATGACATGGAAAGATATGGCGAGGGATATAAGGTTCTTGACAAGGCTTAAGCGGGAATCTCGCACAATGGCGTATAGAGCAGGTTAACGTTCCGAGTCCCTAGTCAGTATAGTAACACTGCTAAAAGATCCGCTGCCTTGCTTCTCCATCCCACCTCCCACCTCTCGCCCCATTCTTTCCCCCCATCATCCTCATCCAACCCAAACAACCCGACCATGGCTCCAACTCGCAAGCGCAAGCGCACTGCCCACGGCTGGACACACAAAAGCAAGAAAGCACCCGCACCATCATCCGCCCCGGACCCCTCCCCCGCAGCTCGAACACACCTCTACAGCCAAGACGAGTCCCTCTTCTTCCGACTCCCGCCCGAGCTCCGCGAGATAATCTACGCCGAGATCTTCACCTTCTCGGTGCCCGTACACATCTTATTCGTCGGCAGCCGCGGCCGCATTCCGCAGCTTTCTCTGCAAGCGCCGGCAAATGGAGCAGCTTGGACAAACGGTGCAAGGCGAACTTTGCCGGAACTGCAGACTCGCTAGTCATGAGCAGTGTACGACGCGTATGTTCGGCGGTGACCGCATTACGCAGGTTCTAGAAAAGCCCCTGCCGCATGAGAAGGTGGGACTCAGGGTTGGTGCGATGTTGAGGACTTGTTGGCGGATGTATGTCAACCCCGCCTCATAATCTACTACCGAGGTGGTTAAGAGTACTCTGACTAACAGAATGTGCCTCGTGGACAGCTACAACGAAACTCTCCCGACCCTGTATAGAATAAATACCTTCTACATCGAGAACCCACGCACGATCCTCGAGGCGGCGAAGCGCATGCCTCAGTCCAACCTACACCTCATCCGCTGTCTAACCCTTGTCTCGCCCCCTTTCCACCGCCACCGGTTCGACTGGAAGGACGAGCAGAATATGGCGCGGTGGAAAGAGGTCGTTGATGCACTGGGCAGTTCACCGGTCTGGGCAAGTTGGAGTTGTGCATTATGGTGCGGCGCAGTGACCCGAGCGCTGGAGTGCGCGATATACTGCTGAAGCTGATTAAGGATGCGGTGAGGAGTGAGGTGCTGAGCGTTGAACCGAGGGTTGTCCTTACGGCGCTTGGGGGGAGGTATTGGTATGGGGAACTGTGTGAGGATTGTGCGGCGTGGGAGCAGAAGGCGAGGGAGTGGAAAGAGAAGCAGACGGACGTTGACTGGTGAGGGTGTGGAATGGGGGTGTTGGTTGGGCAGACTATGGTGCGGTATAATGATTGTGCAAGACTGATCAGGCACTAAAAGCACTAGTCCATCTCGGCATTACGGTAGTGCTTTCAATGCAGAGGTTGAGATGAGGCGAGAGGTAAAGGTGTGATTTTGATGTGGATTGAAATAACTTGAATCTGCGTTCTCTGCGACCAATTGAAGAAGGTGTCTCAGCTGAATCCACCATGGACGATTTGCTGCAGCAGTAGACACGACAAAAATAAAGAACACCCATCAACTTGAATGCCCAAGTTCATGGAAACAGCAGACCATCACAAACGCCAGTTCTCCTCATCCGCCGCCAACATCCCAACGTACCAAATCCCCATCACAACCGAGAGCTGCCCAGCCGCAGTTCTAGTTCCGGTTCCAATTCCATCAGCAGCCGCGGCATCAGCCCACAAAACAGGCTCAGAAACAGCCAGATGCCCATTCTTATCCAAGCGCTTAACGGCAAGCATCTCCTCATTACTCAGAATAAACCCATATCGCGCGCCATATTGCCGCATATACCAATTCACCTGGGCTAGGGCTTTCTCGTACGCATTGACCTTGTTTTCATTATTTAAATACCGGTGATCAGCGCGCTATTTCTACGAGACCTTAAAGCATCCAGGTGCGCGGTTTGGCGCTGTCGCACTCTGCGCGTCAAGAGTAATGAACGCGTGGTCTGCTGAGCGGAATTCCTTGTCCCTGCTCACGTACCACGCTGCGCTGCCCGCCATCAACGGTGAGTGGGATGAGGCGGGGCCACTGCTCTTGAAGTTGAGGTTGACGCTGAAGCTCGGTGAATCCGGCTAGCAGAGATCGTCGTATGCGAGGTAGGACGTACTCGGTGAGCCGGACGCGGAAGAAATGGACGTCGCCGTGGTGGGTGATTGCGCCCGGGGGGGGGAGAGAAGACTTGCTCGGGTGCGATTCTGGCGGTGTTAAGCAGGGCGCCGTATTGTTGGACTATAGTCGCGTAGCTGAATTCTGTCCAGGTACTTATTTCGGTGGTTTCGGACGCGGCCCAGGGTGTGTCTGTCCTGTCGGTCCATGGTGTTGTAGCGCGGATGGGGAGGGCGGCGGAGAGGTACGCGAGCAGAGTTTGGTCGGACATTTTGCTGGAGAATGAGGGTAGGAAGAAAGAGAAAAGCAGACTATAGCTGGGGTAGTAGAGACTGGAAAAAGCAGCGGCTTTTCAAGATGTGTTGCTCGGGGAGGAGTTGTTGGTTTGTATGATGTGGCTATAGGAAGTTGAAATGACCGGGCAGATTTGAAGCTTCAGGTGAGAAAGGAGCTTGGGACATGGCATAGCTCAAGCAAAAGGCACTCAGACCAGAAAGAAGTATGGGTGAATGAGCAGGTGAAAGATTGAGGAGTGACACATCTATATGGCTTACATAACTCATTGCCACCCCCATGTTTTGACTTTAAATTGCAACTACCACCTGCAGTATCTGCATGAAACGCAATAACCATCAAAATGTCATCAATCAAGTCATCAAGTCATAGCCGGCTGATCTCTCAAAGATTCACATCAGCCGAGAGATCACAAGTTCCGATGCTTCTGCAATCTTCGAGGTGACTATTGATGGCGAAAAGTACGCCATGAAGGTGGTAAGGTCTTTGCTGTATCAGTTTCTCTGCCTCGTATTTATTGCTAATATTTCAAACAGTATCACGACGATGGCGACCCCGGCTACAGCGAGAACGGCCGAAGCCTGAACCGCTTCCGCTGTGAGCGCAACGCGTACAAGAACCTTTCAGTGGCGGGGGTCTGCGAGCGCGGCTTCGTCCCTCGTTTCTACGGCGTTATTGAGCGCGTCAACCCCACTACCTTTAAACCTTTTCTTAATCACTTTACGGATAACAAGTTCCACCCGAGTGCAATCTTGCTCGAATATCTCCCCAACGCCGAGAGTCTGAATTACGTCAATTATGTTGAAGCGCTGTTTACCCTCAGGCCGTGCAAGGCATGAAAGAGATCCACAAGGGAGGCGTTTTCCACGAGGACATCTATCCCAAGAACCTGCTGCTCGTTCGGGACGACACTAGGCCAAAGACGACTAGGCTGGTCTGGATCGACTTTGATGTGTCGACGACGTTTATGGAGTTTGGAGAGAAGGAGCGGAGTGACTGCGAGTTTAAGATCAAACTTGTCAAAGAATTTGGCGAGGCACTGGAATGTTCCCCGTGCCGTGCTGTGTAGTGTAAATACTAACTGGTTTGATCCTAGAAAGAGGACTAAGGGGAGGGTCTTCCTCCGAATACAAAGTACTATTGAAACAAGGTGTATATGACACTATGACTCTCAGTAGACGGATTTTAACCCGATCTCATTTGAAACCGCGCTGTACTAATCGGGTGTGGAAAAGGGGCACCGGCTATGGCGGTATTAATTCCGAAGTGTATCTGGTCCTTAATGCACGTCACATGAAGGAGACGAAGATATATCATACTGTTGATGGCCCTGCCATGTTGACTACAGAGCGTTCAGGAGAAGAATGGGATCGTCTTACTCAAAGGTGTCTACCAAGGGCCATGTCTGGCGGAAGAAATCAGAAAACAGCGAAACCTAACTCAGCCGACAACCACAAAACATGTTGGACAAAACCAAAGCATTAGCCAAAATGGACCACTTCATCCAGGTACACCAGAAACATCCCCTTCACACACGCTGCCGCCGCACCTGCAGGCGCTCCCCAGACCCTAGCACCCTCGGGTCCTCTTCACACAGCGCATCATAAATGGTGTTATGAATGACCGGACCCGACGTGGCCATAGCGAACGGTGCGGTCCCCATCCACATCGGAATCGCAAGGAGCATTCCCGCTCCCGTAAGTGTGCCCAAACCAATGCCGAGAGCGAGACATGCGCCGTTAACCCCCCAACCGACTGCCGGCCCCGTTACCGCGGCACCGGTCCCCCCTGCGATTGTGTTCCAGTTGTTGGGATCAAGGACATTGGATACCCCGTGAAGAAGTCCGGCGGGCGCGGCTGGGAGATTGAACTCGACTTGGTCCTTGCCTTTGTGCTTCAAGCCTTCAATTTGCAGAGGGTAAAGATCTTCCGGAAAGTGCAGCGGCTCTTTAATCTGGAGCTTCGACCACGAGGGAATAAGTAGGTGAAAGGTCATGGCCTTTCCGCGCTTCTTGTCCTTTCTGATGAGCTTTTGCCTGACTTCACGCATGAATAGACAAACATGGTCGAGATCATCGCAAGGGTGGTTAATAAACTCCGATGGCAGTGGATTCTCGCTTGTTAACCTTTCAAATGCCCCGTGCCAATTGTTGGAGTCGTGGTAGATGAAGAAACGATGATTCTTGCGGTCCGCTGCCTCGACCTTGTTGATCTTTATTTTGATCAGGTCGTAGATCGGTCGGGCAAAGCCATCGGGACCTCCGGCGCCCATGACAGCGATACAGTTTCTGTCACCGAGATGGTCGGCGATGACATTCAGGGCTTTGATTATCTGTTGCGCCTGGGCAGTTTGGATTGTCCGCAAGGCGGTGTTCCAGCACTCCAGGTAGTTGATTCGATCGAAGAGTGACTCCGCGGCGCTGGAGCTGGCACTGGCCGGAGCTTCCGACACAGCATTGGCCGCGGTATCCTTCGGAACACCCCTCATGCTTTCAGCAGGCAGGCTAACACCCGCTGCCACTGTCTCAACGACTTCAGAAACTGCGCTCGCCTGATTTAGGGCATCTGCTTCAAGATGTTTCAAAATCTTCGCCGCAACCTGAGCCGAGAGCTCTTTCTCGCCCGCCGTAAGATTGCCGGGTGCAGACTGTGGATCTGCCGAAAGGCCCCGAAAATAGTCGGCGAGTCGTTCCACGCACTTCTTGCCTAGGCGGCCTGAACAAATAAAGCGGATCAATCCAGGGCACTTGACCAGAGCCCAGGCCTCCATCACATCAAGTGCGACATCGCAGGCAGGACCCGCAGCACCAGCTACATGCTCGACGACGGCGGTGCAGTATGCGGTATACGCTTCGTTTGCAGGAAGGTTTGGGTAGTACAGCTGCGCGAGGAACCTCAATTGGGCGTCGACTTCAGCTTGATTCGCTATTGACATCTTGTCGCTGAGGGCTTGGCTATTGATCGGGGCTTAACGTCAGAAAAGAAGAAGGATCAGCACAGGGAAAGTACCTTCCAACGAGTCAGGGTATATGGGAAATGGGAGCTAAGTCCTGGAAGGCTCTTCAATGCAAACGGGATGTTTATCACCAAGCGATCTCGAGGAAAAACTGTATCCGTACGAATGAACAGTGGGGACTCGGGAACCTGGCCGGGGCGGGAGCGGGAGGTCCGTCTTTTGTACCCCACTGGCCCCACTGCCGCTGCTGTTCTGCATGTATCCCATGGTAGTCCTGTCGAGGGCTTAGGCACTCGACCGTCATTCAAGGGGCTGTGGCGTGGCTGTGACTATCTCACTGGTATGGGGTGGTTGAGTTCGTCGAGGATGCATTTCGGCTCCGCTCGTCCAGTCGTCAAGCGCCCTGTCTCAGCCACCTCCATCAACTAGATATGCTGCGTCCATACTTCGCGACTTGCTTTTTCTGCGAGTTACTGGATTTAGTGACTCCATGGTACTATTGGCTAGACCGGGCGGACCCATCGCTCTCAAGACGAAGAACCATGGCGTATCGTGACTGTGGCACGGCACTTGTCCTTTGGCTTTCCATGCCGCCGCGAGGCTGGGCTTTGGACACTGGCCAATCTGATGCGGAGAGCCTGCTACCCCTCACGGTCAGTCTCAAGGCTGAGATGACCCAGAGACCCTCTCTACTCACCAACTCTCACTTAGGCTGACTCACAACATAGCAGAGTTCGATTTGAGCGGGACGCGGTCGAAATAGCCCAATATGCTCGCCAATCGCACGTACTTCCCTCCTCCACCAAGCAACGCATCATGCCAGCTCTGCCAGGACCTCCGATTACGACGCGAAGAGGAAGAGTCCGGCTTTCTCGGGATGCCACTTTGGAAGATGGACGACTCCGCGAGGCGGGGCTGTTCATTTGCAAGATATTGCTGCAAGCGGTGCTGGAATTGACGAAAGATTTTGTGGTCCCAAAACATCTTCCAGGGAAAGATATTATTGGATTTACGATTCGCTCGGAGGTGTTTGTTGATGAGGCATCGGGATCGAATAGGCGGGTTCCTGCTCCGCTGTCGTTGGTTCTGCAGACTAAATACTCTCAAGTTGCTGAGCTAGAGGTATTTTGTCTGGAAGGTAGTATTCACAGCAGTGTATGGGTACTTAGGTCTAACTTGACGCTTTCCTAGACGAACCGACCCAGTGGCCGCTGATAGGATCTGCCCGTAAAGTACATCAAGATGCGTCCCAGGATCGATGCATCGCCCTGGCCAAAAGCTGGATAGACAACTGTTTAGAAAACCATACTGAATGCGCAAGATCCTCAGCCTCAGACCCCGTGATGCCAGATCGCTTAGTATATGTTGGCAAGGACGCTCCTCGACCATACCTATACATAAACAACCCCGTTGTCAGCGGCAAATACACAGCACTTAGCCACTGCTGGGGCGGCAAGATATTGCAAAGTCTTCGAAAGAGCACACTGTCGGAGTTCGTAGAGCGAATCCCCGACGCCGCCTTACCTCTCACATCCCAGCATGCCGTTGAGGTCTGCCAGAACCTAGGTATTGAATACCTCTGGATCGACTCCCTCTGCATCATGCAAGGCGATAAAGACGATTGGCTCACGCAGTCGGCAAAAATGTACAAGTACTACAGCAATTCCTGGGTGACGATTGCCACAGACGGCGCGGCGGATAGTCAACAAGGATTCCTGCACGATCCAAATCGACTCCTTAACGCGAATGTGCTGCGCTTCAAATGCCCTGGTCCCAAGGGAGATGGAGACCTGTCCGCTATATTCGCCCGCAACAAGGGAATACCGCTTGGCTTTGACACATTCGCCCACCATGTCTGGAATGCGCCGCAGCAAAGCGCCCTCTCATCCCGCGGATGGACGCTGCAGGAGGCTATCCTCTCCCCACAGATCCTCCATTACACTGCCGAAAAAGTGACATTCAAGTGCTGGACCGAATCCCGATGTGAGTGCCAGGTGCGTTCGCATACCAGCACGGACAATTTTCCCGTACCAGTGAAGATGGTTATCCAGACTGCCGCCTTCGAAAGCAAGTGGGCTATGATCGTCAACCAGTATAGTAGTCGAGACCTTACAGACCAGTCTAACAAGCTAACTGCAATCTCCGGTTTAGCGCGCTCGCTGCAGTCTCAGACGGCATCTTCGTATTGGGCGGGTCTGTGGAGTGGCAACTTTCCGGCGGCGCTGCTGTGGATGGTGTATAACTACGATGGCTTTGAGAGGCCGCGACCTAGTACGCGGATCCGGGGCTTTCAGGCGCCGACGTGGTCGTGGGCATCTGTCACCGGGAGAGTTATATTGGTGGGTCCGGAGGCATATCCGGGTGATGATGTTGATTTTGAGATCGTGGACGTGCGCTTGGTCCCGCTGGGCGGGGATCCGTATGGGCCATTGAAAGAGGCGTCGATAAGGGCGAGAGGGTATGTTGCTCCCGTGGTTGTTGCGTTATCACCCGATGGAGCTGGAAGTCGACCACGCCCGCAAAGCAGGCTTAAGATAAGCTCTCGAGGAGATCTGAAAGAGGAGGATTTTACGGTCTTCCCTGATATTGATGGCTCTGAGCAGGAGATAGTCCCTGGCCAGCCATACTGGGTGCTGCTCGTTGGAAGTTCGGGGAAGGGAATCTTGCTCAGAAAAGATCAAACAAGGCCTTTCTATAGCCGGGTAGGGAGTGTAGCTATGATGCTAACGGGATACCAGGCGCTCAAGGCGATCTCCAGGCGGCAGGATATTGAACTGATATAATGGAGCCGAAAGCCTTTGAGTGGAAGCAAACTGATGTCCTGCTGGTATTCAATCTCTTACTTGGTCTACGCAATGGATAAAATAAGGTTTCATTAGACCCTTGGGTAATCGGAACATTGTCCAAGGTAAGGAAGACGAGAATTCAATGTCCTCTGACTTCCCCGGACCCCCATTCCGACCCAAGGAACTGAAGGCGTTGAGAAGGCTGAGTCACGCTCAAACGCTAATATATTGAAAATCTTGCGAGGACTTCTGTTCCTCTCTCTTTATTGTCTCTTTTTTCTACCTAACCTAACTTGTCAATGAATGCGTCAAAACCATCATGAATGAAATCACCTATGACGCGTTCAACAACACAATCCGCTCTGCGGTCCTCACCTAGAGAAAGAAATACACCAGCTACCCATAGCCTTTCTATCCACTGGGGCACGGATCTGAAAGTTTCTGTCGACGTCCAAATCTTCCAGCTCCTCTAACACCTGCACCTCCCCTCCGCCCGAGAAAAAACCAGCCCAACGAAAAGCCCAGTACGGGGCCCATTGTTTCCGGGGCAGTCTCCAATACTCTAACCAGCATTGATCCAGCCCAGATAGAGCCAGGCGCACCGGGGAAGGTGCTAGTAGTCATCCACTACGCCGGCCATGCCGTCAAACGCCCGACGGGAGCCTGATCTTCGTGGAGCACGCCGCTGCGCCCCCGGACGCTAACGCCGATGTGATCGCCAAATTTGACGTTGAATTCTGTTTGCTTCGGAACGCGAGCCCGCTTGCTCTCTCCTAGAGCATAACATCGACTTCCTGTTTCTCTTTGATTGCCCTGAGTTTGCCGAGGTGGAGCCGCCTGCCCGCGAGGCCGAGACCACGCCGCGCATCGTTGAAGTTATCGCTGCTCCGTCCGTTACCGGAGTGTTAATGGCTGAGCTTACTCGACCCATGTATTTCAAGGAGAACCTCGAAGTCGTCCAGTTCGCAGACCTCATCAGCTCAGCGCGGCCGAAGCCCACGCACTTCCTAACCATGGAAACCGGGACAATCTGCCTGGACCTTGAGGACCACAAAGGCGAAATGGTCACAGGGCCCAACGAGGATCCGTCGACCTTCTCACAAAAGATGGCGGCATTGTCATTATCATCTCCAGCTCTGCACCCCGATGTCCGCCCGCGTGTGCTTTTCAACGTCCATCTATCCGAGCTCCTGAGTCAGATCCACCGGAAAGACTTCCATTATTGGCTCAATGGGCTCCCTGCTGATTGCTGCGTAAGCCCAATGGGAATCTATACGGACGGGACTGACTCGACGTGTCTACTTCTTGTATGTGCCTGGGGGACGTGGACTAGGTTAGCTGGCATGAGGGGATACAAGCTGGTTTTTGAGATGGATGGGTTGCACTATTATAATGGTAGCCCATGCCCATTATTCTCATGGCCTTGATAGGTAGGGTACGGGACGCAGAGGGGAAGCTTGAAAGTGCTTGGCCATGCCTGATCTAGCTTTATTAGTGTGATTTGTCTTTGTACCTACTGCAATTACAGCGTTTTGACTTTATGAACGCACGGTGAATTCATACTTTCCAGTGATCATGAAGTAGGCTAAGCTCTCAGAGCTATTAATGTGTACTTGTTCTTTCTCTATCTTATTGATTGGTAGTTCTCTTAGGTGAATTGTGAAACTCAGTCTTGGGAATAGCTTTGTCTGATATGTACCGTGATGACTTTGCGCTGCAATCAAAAGTGTACCGAAGTACCGATTATGTTAACATAAAAGTTGCTGCTCAGAGTATAGGAAAGGAATTAGGTACTTTTGATATTCCGGTTTTCTTTTGGGACGCGGTTATGTATAAGAAGCTTTTTCACATGATGATAGTTGGGAGGAAAAAGCTTTCGGACACTCGAAGCAGCCCAAGTTTCCCTATCTTAGCATTCGGGGCAATACTCCGGGCATATATCCGTCTGAAAGCCCCGGTAAATCCAAGGCAAGATTATTGCGTACGAGTCCCGCCTATCCGGCTATATGCTACATAAACTATCTAAGTAGATAGGTACATATCGCCTTGATTACTCCCAAGCTGATGAGATATAGTGCAACGTAAAACAGGCTAATCAAGTAGTGGCAGAAGTAGGGGGGAAAGGCGCTATTGAATACCAACAAGTCCTGCCGGCAGGTACCACTGTGAATGGCAGGTAATCACCTTGCAGCATATTTAGTGCGAGGTCTTTTTATATTTCTTAGGTGAAGATCGCGTAGCCATTCTAGCGAATACCTTACGCGAGTATTGAAAATCATCTACTGCAACACAAATATCTATATTAAGGTCGCGACGGGTGGAAAGCTCGGATATTTAGTATTAACTTCCTTAACAACTGATAACTAGCTGGTAATATGTTCACATTTATTGGCAATATGATGAGCTTAGCCGTACCAGGAGGAGGGGCTAGCGTTACAGGTTTGGTTATAGGTGCTCACTCCACTTTGCCATACCCAAACCGTGTCGCAGCCGATGAGCTCTTCGCAGTACCGCGCGGAAGCGAAGCGAAGAGCTAGGTTTCTACGCATTCGTCCAGACCATAAAAGAAGAATAAACAGCTTAGTCCAGGGCGAATCAGCGGTCTAGAGAGTTGGCTCTGCATGCCCTGCATATCCAATCAAGCGCACCATAGGCTCAAGGAACATTGAAATCTTCTCAAGCAGGTCGGTGAAAAAACCTTCAGATCAAGAAAGAGGTTCCGTGAGTCCTGTGGTAGATACAGATTGCCTTGAGGGCTATAAGTCACTATCTATAGCTTACTACACAAGGTGCTGTTTTAAAGATCATTCGGCCAGTAGAGGCGATGTCCTTGTAGCAATTGAATAGTGAAACCACCTCTTACAAACAAACAATTTATTAACGCCCGGCGGCTGAGCCAAAAGGGCAACTATCTCTAAGCTACTAGTATATTTCTTATCAGGTGCCATGTCTCCTTCTAGCCTGTATACTTTTACTTTTAGCATATGTCATGCTATTTATCTATATTATAGGAGATTCTTGTGAATTAGTAGTTTTATTAATAGGCTGGCTTAAAGGTGCTTTTCCAAGTATTTAATATTTTATTTTTAGTAGTTAAAGCGCGTCTACCGTGTCTGCTATAATGCAGTTAGTATGAGTTAGGTTAGGAAGAGTGGGTAATTTATGTTTAACTATATGGTTAAGCAATGTTAAGTTAGCCAGTAATAATTATAAATTATATTAATACCTATATTACTTTTAAGTTTAGACTCTATCTCGAGGTTGTGAGGTACCTTGTTAATGCTGGCGTCGACATCAATGTCACAGACGATGGAGTTACCGCCCTATGTTTGGCGGCAAACTTTGGGAATACTAAGATTGTGAAACTCCTCCTCCAACAGGGAGCTGACCATGGTCTAGGGGAATTTAAGCCTTTAGGTTCTGCTGCAGCCGGGAACCATTTGGAGGCCATCAAGTGCTTGCTTGAACATGGTGCCCGTCCAAGCTTGGGAGCACTTCATGCGGCGAACCCTGCCATCTCTCCTTGCGCCAGTGCTGTTGAGTTTCTTCTAAGGCATATGAACTACCCGCAAGCTGCTAGGACTTAATTTCCAAAGAGCGAGGTTGCACTTATTGCCTCCAAGTGCGGCTGAGCGGACATTTTAGCAGAGCTCATCCATCAAGGCTGGGACGTCAACTCTCCGCCTTTGGCGCAAGCCTCCTCGGGCAGAGAGTTTATATATGAGAGTTCACTCGCATCGCAGCAGGCCATGGCCAAGCAGTAATTGTGCGTCTTCTTTTATCCCGTGGTGCGGACCCGAACGATAGCCGCGGTGGAAACCTGTTAGACCTTGCAGGCAGGGGACGCCACGAGGAGGTGGTTCGAGTACTGCTTGAGAATGGAGCCACTGTGATTGGTTTTGAGGAGATGTTGAGCTACGCCTTTTCCAACCATAAGATCTACAATCTTCTTCTGGACCACGACGCCGACATAGATAAGGTGGATTTGAACGATGTTCTCATGGCTGGGGACGTCGAAACTCTACGGGCCCTGGTCGACAAGGGTCTCGATTTCACCAAGTTCAATGACCCCGCTGTCCTTACAAAATGGTGTTCTGATTTCCCGCTCGCTTGGACCCTCTCTGACTGTGACGATGATATGGTCCGTGCGGTCTTCCAAAACGGCTTCAGTCCCCATCCCAGCGAGACCAGATACTTGGAGGAGGCGCTATGAGGGGGCAATCCGTATTGTTTGAGCTTCTCATAGAACAAGGCTTCGATATCTGCCCGGCCAGTGTCCACGCCGACCTGCTCCGTCTTGCGGCCGTGGGAGAAGATGACGAGGCTTCTGCTGCCTTCGTGGACCTCCTCCTTCAGCTTGGCGTGGATATCAACGCATCAGATTGCCTTGGCAGTACCGCGCTGATAAACGTGCTCTGGGACGCAGCAGATCATTCCCCTCAAGCCGCCAGGATCCTACTAGACCGAGGCGCAGACCCATGTTACGAGAACGATCGGGGAGTCTGCCCGCTAACTAAGATCCTGACCTACGAGGTACCGCGTTCCAGCTTTCTTGAACTTATTCGTTACATCGACCGCTCTGGTAAACCCTTTAGTATGGTTGGGCGGCAGATCCTCCGTGCTCTCGCTGTTATTGAGGCGCGCAGGACGCCGTTACCGTCGGATGCTCAGAATAGGATTGCTTTGGATCATTACTATCACAAGAGGAAGAATGCCGAGCGGGCGTGAGGCGGGTATTGTCCTTTGATAGAGTGAAGCGTCTTACTAGACTCAGACCATCTTCCTTCGCCTGATGAACTCATTCTATACACTTGATTATGCTCCGAGATCTGTACATAAATTTAAACTATACAAGGCTATAATTGGACGTAGTCAATGTACATAATATGCTACTAGTAGGCATAGGGTCACATGCAACCTACAGAACGGCTCCTTCCCACACTCAGATCGTCATCCTCAACATCGTCTCTCCCAAGCTCTCTAAAACTCTCATCAGTATCCCCTGACAGGCCTAGAACCATTCGCTTCTCAAGAGCTTAATTTTGTAGTCATTCTGTCTATTACTCGAATCATTTTCGCGGCCCTCCGCCGCCGCGCTGAGCGCAGAGACCCAAGCGAGCCTAACACAAGACAACACACGAACCACTACATACCTCAACGCCTCTTCAAACTTCATTCTCTCTCTAGTCGGCAAGTGAAACACCTCTCTCGCTTCCTCCCCCTATTGCATTTCCCGGCCCCGTGCCCCGTGCCGCGAGCTCTCGATCTCTCGATTTCCCTGAAGCGATGTGGTTGACGGCCGTGGCCGTATTGTCGCTTCTTCTCGCTTCTTCGTTTATATCGGCCGCGCCGCAGACGTTTGTCTTGCTTTCCCGACAACTGCAGAACTCGACCAGTGTCGATTTCCCTACGTTCAGTGTTTATTTCTGCTGTCGCTGGCCCCGAGCTTCAACGAATCCTTCATTCTCGACCTGACAGTCCTATGTCTCGACGCTTGGTCTTTTTTTGGTGATATAAACGGGCTTTAGAATCTTTCTGCTCTATACTAGAGAGTAAAATGAATCCCCTCTATCTACATCTGAATGACTTCATTGAACCTGAATGGCGCGAAGAGCAATATGTGTCCGACGTGGCTCACGGCAAATGTCCTCTGGGTTCGGTTGACTGAGAACTTGGTTTTGAATTTGCAGAAGCGAGTTTTGGAAGAGTTTCACCTGTAATCTGCATGTTTTATGCACTGGCACAGTTCCCGGCAGCTTGATTTGGGGAAGAAGTACGTTGACACCCTAGCTGACTAGGTGGACCCCCCTCCCCCAAAACCTAAGTAGGAATAACTTCTGGCCTGTTTGAATAAGTATTCTTTTAAACCATCGCACCCTTAAATAAATATTCTTAATAGCCTTTTTTACCCATTCCTGGGGGCTCTAAGTTCACCTTGCCTACCCTAGCCTTACCGTAAGAACCTTAAGGGCCCTAACCCCTAGCCTACCTTAAGTACCTTAAATACCCTAAAAACCTTAACTATGTGGTAAAAAGTGGCCAAGTTGACCTAATTAGGTAAAGTGGGTGTCAACCTAGTCAACTGGGGTGTTAACGTAGTTCCTCCCTTGATTTGACACCCATAGTTTCGCGATTTTCTCGCTTCTTGGAACTGATTTAATTGGTTGTGCGGTAGCAGGGTTATTTATCCACACCCCCTCCCTCCGTTTGCAACTCATGACTTCAGTCCTCCCCTCTTTTCAAGGTTGGGCCCAGTTATAACTTTACAGCCACCACCTTGAGCACCGTGCAGTCCGGACTTCACTGTTGTGGTTCATGTTGACCCCGAATGAACAACCCTAAAGAGCCTCCGGTAGCCTCAGTGATCCGTCTTCGACCCTGGCCCACAATGTCCACGCTGATCTCGTTTTCGACCGACGCCTCGCGTCTCTCGAACCTCCCTGCCGAGCTGATTATGATAATTGCCGAGTTTCTTGAATATGAGTGCGAGATAAACAGTCTCTCTCGCATCTCCCGTCGCTTTTACCACCTCCTGAACCCTTATCTATATCGCAACGACGTGCTGTCCGGAAGAAGATTGGCCTTCAGTTGGGCAGCGGCGCAGGGTCACGAGCCGACCGTTCAGAACGCCTGGAAAGCCGGCGCTGAGCACACTTTTGGTGACGCGTGCTTAGCTGCTTCCAACGGCCACGATTGGCTCTTGAAACTCCTCCTAGAACGCGGGGTGCAGATTGAGGCTTCGGAACTAAAACTCAACGGAAACAAACTTGATGATTCACACCATTTTAGCACGACACTGCTGGCAAATGCAGTGGAACGTGGCCACGAATCCACGGTCCGTATTCTTCTAGAGTTAGGAGCGGATATAAATTCTTTCTTGGGAACTGGGTCTCCGCTTCTAATACAAGCGGTTCGTGGGAGACATTATGGAATCGCGAGGCTCCTTGTCAATGCCGGCGCCGACCTCAATGCTGGAGATTGGTGGGGAGGTACCGCGCTGTATCACGCTGCCTTACAAGGACATACTGAAACGGTAAAGCTCTTGCTACAGAAAGGGGCAGATTACGACCAGGGTCGAAATGCTCGTCTGCCGCTTCCTATCGCTGTACAAAATGACCACATGGACGTTATTGAGTGTTTGCTTGCACATGGTGCCGGTGTGGACTACCATGTACTCCTCAATGCTGCAAATGATAATCAAGCTAGCGCCGTCGAGCTTCTGCTAAGATATTGGCAAGCTCCGTTGGTGAATAAACAAGGACAGCTTGCGCTTCTTGCTGCTGGAGCTGGCTTGACTGGAACTCTCGCGAAGTTGATAGATCAAGGTTGGGACGTCAGGTCTGATGAAATCGCACGGACCACTGAAGAAGGAACATCCTTCGTCACCCCGCTGACGTACGCTGCAAAGAACGGCCATGTGGACATCGTTCGTCTGCTTCTCTCCCACGGAGCCGACGTCGACGGCAACTATAACGAGGACCATTCTGTGAGCAGTCCCCTACGACATGCTGTTAGGCAGGGCCACGAGGACGTGGTGCGGGTCTTACTGGAAAGCAACGCCAGTTTACATGAATCTGAGGAGCGCCACATACTGAACGAAAGTATACCGCACGACGGCATCTTCAAGCTTCTCTTGGACCATGGAGCAGATCTTCTTGAACTAGACCTGGAGGCCGTTATGCTTGCCGGGGATCCAGCAAAGCTTCAGATACTGATAGACGCGGGCCTCGAGTTTAAACTCCGTGGTTCTTGGCTTGATTCCAACTGGTCGACTTCCGAGATATTCCCCCAAGTCCTTGCAAAGAGCAATGAGGCCATTGTCCGGACTGTTTTTGCCAACGGTCATCGCCCTGTGCCCATCGGTAAGCGCTCACACCCTGGAAATGGAATATACCTGAACTTAGCCGCTTCCCATGATAACATTGCGCTCCTCGAATGCCTGAGGGAAATCGGTTTTGACGCTCGCATACACTCCGATCAATCCCGTCTCCTCGAGAACGCTGCAACCCTGAAGGACCACAGCGCTGCCGTGGCGACTGTTGACTGGCTTCTCCAGCAGGGCGTTAACATGGAGAGCCGCGGCGCCATGGACCGAACACCTCTTTTAGCCGTTGTGCGCAACCACACATTGCACCCTGAGCACGCAGCCAGGATTCTGCTCGATTGTGGCGCAGACCCATGCTACGAACAGAACAACGGCGATTGTCCGCTATCGGAGGCCGTATGCCACAGAGGAAACCTCAGTCTCCTCGTCGACCTTATCAACGCCATCGACCGCAAGGGCAATATTTCATTTGATATTTTGGGGACACAGATCCTGCATGCGCTTTCAATGATCAACGAGGAACCGCGGCCTGGGTCGAAAATGTACAGAATTGGTAGAATGCTCAACAACTACTGGTGGCGCAAGTTGTCTGAGCGGCCGCGGGAAGAATGGGGGCCAGGGGTGTCGGATTGGGCGAGATAAAACCCAGAAAGTATAGACGATGGACTAGATGGGAGGAGTTTTAATAGATCCTCAATTGAGCTCTCTTGACTGCTGCTATCAGCCAGTTTTGTTTACACGATATCGGCCATAGCGGAACTGTATTGTCTTGTCAATTGACATGTCGTTACCCGTTCCAGAGCTCAAAGCGACTACCATAAGGCCATGGCGCATTGACGAGAATAAATCCACTCTTCCTGCCTTCTCAGCAGCGAAAGCAGGACGGATGATCCACTCTTCCTGGTCTGGATGGCATTATGGATACGCGATTCCAATAGCCGGGAATCAGACACCAAATCATGTCTCCACGGCCTGCCTTAACATCACAATCGTTTAAATCTCCAATCTTTAAGTCTATTCCTTCCTCTGGGCCATTCACAAAAGTTGCTTGGCATCGGTATGTTCTTACTGACTTTTTTGGCTCCATCTTTCTTCAGATCGCCTTGATTTCCGTGTTGGTCCCTAGCAACGGCCTGTGCAAATAGACTCTTTGTCCTTCTCCCCAGTATGAGAGCGTGCTAGTCCGTCAGAGTGAATAATACAACAGGTGACGGCTCCGCTGGTGTGAGTGCATATGAAATAGCGGACTTGCACTTAAGAGAATCTGCAGATACCTCGATGCCTGTCTAGCGATGTGCTCTTACGACAAGCCTGATCTATTCATTGCCAGATGCACTACAGTATTTGCTTGGTACGATCTCCCTCACTCCCCTCATCGCCTTTGCATTAGTTCCTGGGTCCTGGCCCTGCCTTCCACAAGGCTGAAGGCACTTTTGCACTAGATTTCCCACCCTGCCTAACCTGATGTCTGATAGCAACGTGCAGGGATGTGCTGTTTGCGACCATAACCCGATCGTGGAGCGTTCCATGACATTCTCAATTTTTGATGCATCACGATTTCTTCTTCGCAACGCCAGTCTCACCATGCCTCTGTCCAATGCCTCCAATCGGTTGCGTTATAGCGGGTTGGCCGCACCCGCGCGGGCTGTCATTTTGTTTATAGCTTGACCCGCGCTCCTCCCAGCTCGAGTTCTCCAACTGACTGCCTCAACTGCGTGATCCTGAGGTGGAAACCACTGCCGCTTTCAACCACCTCCTCGTGCTTCCTGCTAAGTACTCTGATCTTACGCGGTGTTGCTATTGACCCTTGTTACGCGATTCCCGAGATGACTTCGTATTCAACTTCGTATTCGACCGACGCGTCTCCCATGTCAACGCTCCCCGCGGAATCGATCATCAATATCGCCGACTGGCTTGACTACAAAAGTCAGGTTCATGATTTGTGCACCATGTCTTTTCGCTTCTATGCACTGTTGAATCCTTGGTTGTATCGACTAGATGCACTATACGGGGATAGATATGCGCTCGCGTGGGCGTCAGACAACGGCGTTGAGTCAACAGCCCGAAAGTCGTTGAAGGCTGGCGCCGAGCCTATTGTCACCGACGGGGCTTCAGCGGCTTGGAACGGTTATGACAGCCTCTTGACGCTTCTCATTGAGCACGGTTTGGACGTCAATGCTCCGGTTGATGACCACCAGGTCGGTGAGTATACAAACTCTGAGAAATACGTCGGCACAATTTTGGCGACTACAGTCAAGCGGGGACATGCATCTACTGTTCGTCTACTGCTAGATCACGGGGGCAGAACATGACCCTTCCTTGTTAGGCGTTAACCATGCCCCAGTTCTGATTCACGCTGTCTATTGGAAACACTTGGAGAT
This sequence comes from Aspergillus multicolor, assembly GCF_047715735.1. Classification (NCBI taxonomy): domain Eukaryota; kingdom Fungi; phylum Ascomycota; class Eurotiomycetes; order Eurotiales; family Aspergillaceae; genus Aspergillus; species Aspergillus multicolor. Next base: position 102,352 of record NW_027395952.1, on the reverse strand, counting down.
TGCGAAGCTGCTTGTTGATGCGGGTGCCCAGCTTGATGTCTTTGACGGTAATCGGAGAAGCCTACTGGCTTTAGGTGCTTATAATGGCGACCTGGACATTGTTCGATTTTTGCTCCAGCAAGGCGCAAAGCCTGACTTGCATTCGGACAGGGCCGTACGGCTGCTCGACGTCGCTGCGCAGCGGAGTCATGTTGAGGTTCTCAAATGCTTGCTTGGGTACGGTGCCCCCATATCACTGGAAGGTATTGCAAACGCTGCCATTGACAACTGTACCGACGCAGTCGAGCTTTTTCCAAGGGAATGAGGTTCACCTCGTGCCGATGATGAAGATGAACAAGGCTACATTGCCTTTTGTGCCGCCGGAGCTGGTCTAAGTCAGGTTCTTGCCGAGTTAATTGATCGGGGTTGGGATGTCAATTCTTGGGCCATTGAGAAGTGGGTTGAGAACCAAGGTAGAAGGATGAACTTGACGCCTCTGGCACTTGCAGCGAAAAACGGCTATGCGCAAATTGTGCGTCTTCTTTTGGTCCACAATGCGGACCCGAACGGAGAGACCGATTTTGATTCAGACGACACCCCCGCGGCGAGCCCACTACAACTGGGTGCCAGACAGGGTCATGAGGACGTTGTTGGGCTCCTGTTGGAACACAAAGCTAGCCTAGATAACAATCACTTCGAATATATATTGACCGAGGCTCTTCCGCACCCAAAAGTCTTCGACCTCCTTCTGAGTCATGGTGCAGAACTTCAAAAATTAAGCCTAGAGCCTGTTCTGCGCGGCGACGATGTGGGGACATTGAAACTCCTGCTGGAAGCTGGCCTTGATCTCAACGACCAAGACGGCCGACTGGAGTGGTATATGGATAGCTCTATGGAGAGTATCCTGATGGAGTGTAACGAAGATATGTTTCGTGCTGTCTTCAAGGCTGGCTACATTCATTATTCCTTCGCAAGGCCCGATTTGCTATCAGGACACCATTTCAAAGGGGAGAATCACACTCCTGGAGAAGTTCATAGAGAAAGGACTTGATATAAAGAACGCCGATCCAATGGGCCTTGCGATGGCTGCCCGTGGAGAAGACCCCGACATCGCCGAGAAAGCTGTTCGGTGGTTCCTCCAGAAAGGGGTCGACATCAATGTTCATTGTCGCTATGGTCTATCCGCAATATAGCATATTTGCTTAGCGTGGCCTAGCAATTTCCCCCACGCAAGCAAGATCCTTCTGGACTGCGGCGCGGATCCTTGCTACCAAGATGCCGAAGGTCGATGTCCACTGTCTATATTGGTGAAGCACGGCTCGTTCCCTGAAGCGGTTAAGGAGCTCCCCGACCACATCGACTACTTAAAGATCCCCTTCGATATTGTTGGGCCGCAGATTCTCCATGCGCTTACCTTTCTCAATACGCCGGTCAGACTGGGCTCGGAGCATTTTCATACGCAAAAGTTGTTGTTTACTTACTGGTGGCGAAGGGAGAACTCTGGACTGCCTGGAGTGGTCAACATGATACCTCATGTATGGATCTTGGAACATCTTGTTTAGGGTCATATTGAGTGATCACTTCTCAAGCTAGGTTCGACCAGTAGAATTAGTACCCGGGCTGGGCCAAATCAAATGGCACCAAGGTATATAGAAAGGGTCTATTCCCCTCCGGAGTCGCGCTTCTCGCTGATACCGACCCTGTCCATTATATCTAATGCCGCCGGCCACCAATGGTCGTGCATACCATGAAATGCTCGTAATCGAGAAAACTGCAGTCGCCAGTATCACCAAAACAGCATACACAAGGCTAGAGCTCATGAAACACTCTAGTTGTAGTAAGAGCGCCAATGCGACTGCCGATCTTCGACTAGTACATGTAAGTAGGCAAGGTTACCGTATTCGGACTATTCTCAGGTTTACTTGGGCTGCCGCTTCTTCAGGGTTACACGTTGCTTAGAAACCCGAAGCGTACGAGACATTCTTCATAAACCAGTACTGCAATCGTGGCCTCAGAATCCTATGACCTCCAGGTTACAGTAGACTGGTCTCCCAATACGGCTTTGATCATGTACGACATGTTGCAGTCTGCAGACAGTGTACCTGTCACCTGAGGCAGAGAATTCTTAGTAATTCAAGGCCTTTAACTACCAAAGTTATAAGCTAAACAGGTTTGGATATATCTAAACCTTTAAATAATAAATAAATTTGGCTATAAATATTATTTACAGTACCTCTACTTTTACCTATAAAAACTCTAAAGCATTCTTAGAACTAGAAGAATTTATCACGCTCTTTACCTTTAAAATAATCCTTAGTATTCGATCAGTATTCCTAGCTAGTACGGTTCAAAGGCATCATAACAGCACCTGTGGGCATTGAGGTGAATTTATATAATAGTAAATCATATAATTTAGAAACAATTAGAGTTCCTGTACTCCAATTGCAAGCCCCTGTATCTATTTCGATTAAGCGATGTTAATTCTAATCGGAGGTCTTTGCCTATAGGACACATTAGCAAGAAATGCGTAAGTATGGAATACAGCGCAAGTGATACCATCATCTTTGCAAAAGCCTCGACATTCGAACCTGGTTCTGGTGCTTATTATCAGTAGACGCATATATGTAGGTCCATCGCCCTTGAACCCACAAACCACCTTTGTAGTTCAGAATGGTGGGAGGCGTTGAAGCATCTATCTACCATACATCCATCGATAGTGAATAATTCCAGACTTGACATTGTTGTGACGCGTGAAGCAGACTGTGGTACCAACTATTCACTGCCACCTGCTTTGACAACCTTGAAATACGGCCTTAACCGGTTAATCCTGACCATAACCCGACAGTGAATGCATGGTACTTTGTCAACCATGAATGCCGTCCCTGTTCGGCATCTAAATCCCTTTGTCCTGCTTATTCTCCGACGAACAATGGCGAAAGGAAAACAGACATAAATGCTCCCTATACACCTATTGCATTTCTTAGGTGAGGAAAAGCCCGGGTCTAGATTCGCATTAAAAGCTTATAACACACAACAGACTCGCTCTAGAACACTCATCCTCATCCACGATGTCTACGCCCATCCACACAAGGATCTTGCAAGAGTCACACAAGGACTGGGAAGGTCTCGAACTAATCGCCCTCGCCAACCTTCACGGCGATCCCAGAAACAAGGCATTCCACGCGGCCCTCCTCGCGCGAAGCCTGGTCCTCTACGTCGCAGCAACCGGCTGCAACACCTTCTCCGTCGAAATCGCCTTCTGGAAACAAACATCAACATGGCGCGTAGCCCTAACCGCAAAGGAACCCATCGCCTCAAATCTCGACGAACCCTGGATCGACGAAGTGGCCTCCAGGTTCCGCAACCACGCACAGATCGACTCGCCATCCGTCCGACGCCGCGGTATCAACGAGCCCGCCTTCGACGACGCAGAAGACTGGGTGAAGGACAGAGGGCTTGACGGGAAGAAGCTTTGGGCGCATACGACCTGGTTCACCTGCTACCGCGGCATCCCATTCCTGCTTAAGCGGAATGGGCGTCCGATTCGGAAAGAGATAAATGCGTTTATGGAGTTGAGGGCCCATGATAATGCGATTAAGGGTGTTTATTTAGGTTCTACGCGACTTGCGCCGGGGCGGACAGATCACCGCTCGTACTTGCTGAAGGTATTGAAGGCTATGACGGATATTAAACCACCGGCTGGAGAAGACACAACTGGGACCCCTAGTCCTCGTCGATCGAGTCAGGTTCGAGCGCCGGGTGCGGGCAGGCTGCCTACTCTCATTGAGAATCCTTGTGATTATTTGTTCTCGGCCCTTGCTCGGGGCATGGAAGACCTGGAGGCTGAGAATCGTGAGCGAAACGGTGAGCTGCCGCGGAAGATCAAGGTCAGGTTTGCTGAGGGGACGAAGCAGGAGTGATTTACTTTGTTACCCTCTGGCATTGGCTATCGCCCTTGAAACCTTGGCCGAGACGTTCTTTTCACCTGCGATATGGTATATTATAATTCATATTTTCTTTCGTTTCAAACCAGTTATTTTATCATGGCACTGTTTTAACAACTACATCTCGTTAAACCTTAGCAAGATACCCTATACATCATACACAGCTTTTTAGATCTTGTACAAGGGTTAGTTGCCCATGGGTTTGATCGCGTATCTCTATTTCTCTAAATGTCTAGTGAAGCATCCATTAAGGACGGCAAAGTGACCAAGCTCCGGGTTTGATATTGCACGAAAGCAACACTAGTTGCATCGTAGCGCCGATTAAGCCCGCATGGAGAATGAGTTGAACTGCAAAGAATCACCCGGCATAGGATTTAGGGGCCCAGCCCCTAAAAGGGCTTACCGGATGAAGATGCAGTCACCTTGACGAACCTCCACGTTTCGGCACCGAAAACACCTGACGGACTTGCTGGTGTTGAGAACGAAAGGCACTGCACAATTATTGGGGTTTAAAAGGTGCTGACCATGGTAGTATATCGTACGATTAACGACCTTGATAAACCAATGGGGTCTTGTGCAACATGACCATATCCAATTTCACCACCATCCATTAATATACCTAAGGCATGGTATGATTTCTCTCCCGTATAGACTTAGTATTCCTCGTCTTCGTGGTTATTTATCTCATTGTGAATCCGGATCAACAATAATGAGCCATTGTCACATACCTCTTTCAACAGTTGTCTTGGTGGCACTTGTCCCTCATAAGTTCATTGTCATACTGTGGTCGTAAATGATCTATTAACGTATCTCTTCTACGAACACTCCGTGTACAAAGCCACCTGCGAAATCGCGCCATTAACCAGGTAAAGGTGGACAGACAGAATGGACCACACTGTATAGACCTCGGCTGACAAAGAACATAAATATCCCCTAGAATTGTACTATATCCAACAGTCTTTCGCAGACTCCTGAGACCGTCCACTGCATACACCGGATTTCAACCTTGGACTATCGAGACCGTTGCAGTAGTTAACTCGGTCTAATCACCGCTATTGCATGCATCTAAAGTACCCAAAATGCCTTCAACAAACCCATTCACCTTAGACCCATCCATCTCAGAGCCTTCCACCGCAAACCCATCAACCCCCAAGCCAGCCACCAACATCCCACTGGACCGGCATCGAAATCTTCGCAAGCCTCAAAAACATCCCCCATAGCCAAAAATCGCCAAAGCCGCCATCTGCACCATCGCACGGTACTACAGCCTCAAAGTCCTCGCAGTAACAGGCTGCGACTCCTTCCTCGTCACAATCGGCTTCTACAAGCCAACAATTCAATGGCGCCTGCACATCGAAGCCCGCGAGCTCAACGCCACCGGGCTCGGCGGTACCTGGTGCGGCGAAATCACAGCCCGGATTCGCGGCAGCCAGTCGGTTGACCGGGCGTCCGTGCGGACGCGCGATATCCACGACCCGGACTTCCCTGATCGGTCGCAGTGAAATTGGGACGGGGAGAGCCGGCAGCATTGGACGTGGATCACGAACTTCACGTTCTACCGGGGCGTACCGTTTCTGCTTTCTTTTCGCCGAGGACGGCTCGTACTTATTTAAGTCGCTTTGCGAAGCGCTCTGGTGTGGGTGCGGGTGCGGCTACCTCCGGTGACCAGATTGATTGGAGGAAGCCTGGTTTTGATCTTGAAGCGTTGATTAAGAAGATTTCACTTAATTACTAGGCGGGATGATGAGGCTAGATTGGCGAGTAAGTGGTTCCTTTTTTCTCCTGATTGGTTACTGGGCACTGTCCATTGGAGGTATTCGGTATTGCGGGACCTGGTTGTTGGAACATATGGATGTTTTGGCATCCTGAGATGCGTTGGCATAAAATGCTAATAGAAATGTTGGAATTAGATTTTGTTTTCTATAGATCATACTCTATATACACCTGACATTAACTTCATAAGGGCTATACGCACCCTCTACCTCGGTCCCTACTGCAATATCAAACAAGACTACCACAATAGAACATCCGTCAGCCTAGGTACCGTAATCAGAACCACTTGCTTTGCTAGTATTGTAAATCTTGACTTATATGTTGCATATACTCACTTGTTAACACGCAGATTGCTCACGAATCACTCAGCCTCCATAGGCAGGGTGATCCTCGAGCGCTTTAACAATTATGGCGGTAATCATGATAAATGACTAGGCGCGTTTAGGTGAAATTAGGACTCGGAATGCATTGCCCGAGCCCAGTTCCCCAAGAAGGCGTCGACCCTACCACCTGGCCTACTCAGTGCTCCAGGGTATGCCTTTCAGTATAGACAAGGGGGCGATTAATACACAAAGGCACCATATACAAAGCCGCCTTTAGTGGCCCGGTTTGCTGAATGGAAGCCTTTGCCCGCATTCCCTAACAATAGATATAAAGCCTTTATGTACATAGTCTATAAGAGGCACTGGACGCCTCTTTAGATTAGATGAAACATGGCTCCAAACGCTGCTATTGCCTTCAGCCTCCCTACTAAGACACCCCTTACCCCCGACTCTACACCCAAACTCTTATAAGCCCCCAACTTCAGAACCACCAGCATGCCGAGCCTCCCCAAATCCACCACCAACCCGGCGCCCCACCCCGAAGAAAAAACAGGCATCCACCTCTCCGCAAAAGTCTCCTGGCTCACCATCAGCACAGACCAAAACGGGCGCTGCGCCGCCTGGCTCGTCAAGCACTTCGTGCGCATGAAAATCGCAACCGGATGTAACAACTACCGCGTGGACATCGCATTCCACCGCGCCAACCAGGAGTGGCTGGTCGCGATCTCAGCGTGGGAGTACGTCTCCGTCAGCCTGGGCAGCGAGTGGACGGGCGAGTTGCGCAGCAAATTCAAGAAGAGCAAGTATCTCGACACGGACTCATCCAAGAAGCGGAGGGTGGTGTTCCGGATATCGTCATGCAGAAATGGGCGCTGCCGGTCTTGGACAAACGTGACGCGAGGATCTGCGAGCGCGGGACGCAGTTTAAGTGTGTTTGGGGGTATCCGTTTATTCTTTGGCGGGAGGGGGAGAAGTGTCCCGAGGAGATTCGGCTGCTTAATGCGCTTTTAAATTTTGTGGCGTATCGGAAGGAGAAGAGGAAGACTGTGCCGGAGTCGGAGATGGCGAAGGTGGCGGGGAGGACGGATGAGACTAGGGAATTGCTGCTCTTGCTGGAGAGGCTCTCGCCTAGGAAGCGGACGATTACTGGTACTCAGAGCAAGAAGGGCGCCGGGTCTGGGAACGCTGTTGCTGGGGGGAGTAATGGCGCTGGCGCTGGCTCTGGCTCTGAGAGCGAATATGAGACTGACACTGACTGTGAGGACAACAGTCGTAACTTCACGCCAAATACTGTGACCTGGAAGTTAACATAGTCAAGTTAGTGAATGTCCTTTCTGTTCTTCTAATTATTTTATTGCGTGGGTGGAGCTTCTGCCGTGAGCACGGGTCGCAGGGTATTTCCTTTCCATGTCACGTCACTGGCTTATATTAGGATTCCTTGACTTGCATTTATTATTCCAACCCTCGTTAGAACTGCGCCTGGCACCTTAGTAGTACGACTTTAGTTTCAAGACTCTGACTTCTCCGGCCAACCGTTTTGAGCACTAGAAGATGTAGATACTTTAGGATTAACTTGCTGACATACATAGCAAGAAGTAATTCCCTCTTAGAGCTCAGGTGATCTTAGTCTGACTCGCCCTCTATCACTTGTTGAAAGAGAGATAGCCCAGTGCTTAATGTCTGGGGGTCTAGTCATGTCCTGAGCCTTATCAACATGAGACTAGAGACATGTAAAAGACAGGATTGGCGTAACTGGGTGGCATTCACTGAATACATTGGAACGTTAGACACTCTCCGGCTTTCTCCCGTACACGAATATCCTATTGACACGTCAGATTATGTCTTTACCACATTAAGCATAGGGTACTATACACTTGCTGATACGCATGAATAGAACCATCCTTCCACTCCTGCCGACACTTCGCAATCAGAATCTCAACTTCTTCAGCCGTCCAGCCTAGAACGCGCGTGAAGAGGCCAATCGTGAACGCGTGCAGGCCGTTGAGGTGGTTTGTCAGCGTATACTGCGCATAATCAGCACTGTCACCACCACCTGATTGACGGAGAAGAAGAGCCTACAAGGCCAAGCCGCTTCATATGCTTCTCCTTCGGCCAAACATTCGTCGGCCTCTTCATGACTTTCAGCTGTACATCCACGAGGCCAGCGTCCTCCATCATGCTCTTGTATTCGGAAGGAGCAGGTATGGCGTGTCCGATCTTCTTGCAGCCTTCAAAGAACAGGTTCGACCATTTCAGGGCGCTGCTGTCGTCGGGGATGGAGTCGTCGTCGCATTCGAAACCGGGATCTATTTCGTGCATTTCGAGGTATCCGCCAGGCCTTAGGGCACTATAGTCGTGATGATATTACATTAGCATTAGCTTAAACTAGAGCCGATATGGTAATGGACGGGAATGGCACGGGTGATACTTCAACGCTTGGCGGAACAGCTTCGGGTAATCCGAGACGCTGGCGAGCAGCAACCGCGTATGAATAAGATCAATTGAGTTTCGCCGGAACGTCCAGTCGTGCTCGAAGTCGTCGACTTGGAACTCCAGGTTCGGAGGGATGCTACCGGCGTCTCCGTAAGAAGGTTCTTTGCACAAAGCCGGGGAAGATACTTACAAAGATGGCTGCACCGGCGACAAATCGATGCCAATGACCGACGCAGACGGATACATGTCAGCGACCTCAATCGCCCATATACCCGTTCCGGTCCCTAGATCGAGGATCCGCTGTGGGTTCTTCAACGGGGCTAGATGGAGTTCTCCGTCTAGGAGAAGCAGGAAGATATGATGCTCGAGATCCATGCGCGCGAGTTCATCCTGTGCCGTTACTTAACAGACCAAGCTTCGCTGAGAAGGCATAGATGCCTACCTCGTCGTTGGGGAATGCATAGTCTTGCTATCAGTTAGTGGGAAGAATGCCTAGTTTCAGGGTGAAATCTTCACTTACGCCCTGATTGGTACGAGTGATATCGCCTACGATCGCCAGGGGTCAGCGGCTACTATTGTTCTGAATTATCAGGCGGGTCCATACCGTCCATTCTCATACTCAAATCGCAGCACCAAGCTACCCAGCGACTCGGTCTCGCTTGCACTGCAGACGAAATCAGTCAGCGATCAAAAGCCGGGCTGGGCTGAGGTGGAGTGGGGAGGGGTGCTGGGCTGGGGCTGGGACTGGGACCAACATCTGCGATCCGAGCGTCGAATCGGCGTCATCCTAACGAGCAGCTCAGTCTTGTCTTGAATCCCAGGGATCTGGGTCTGCATGAGATACCTCAACCTCGATGAACTGCTCTGCATTGTTCGCTTGTTCGTCTGCCATGATGGCCAAGCTTGGCTGTCTGCCTGTAAGTTGAAGACGAGACGCTTGGAAAAGTGCGATGTCAGACGAAATGCGGGCAGCACGGCTCGAATATCTGGCTGGACAGCTGGAGAGTGAAGAGCGAGCGGGGTGAAGGGGGCTAAGCTTAGTTGGCTCTAGTTTACGAAATGCAACTGGATTACGCCAGCTGTCATGTGAGATGAGGCTATAATTGCTTTTGAAGGAAGACCTTTTCGTGTCTATTCCTAGGTAGGGAACATTTAACGCTTGCAAATCCAGACAAGTCCACGGGCCGTTCGGTCAAATGGGGATAGTGGATAGAAACATGTCTACAGCATACCGTATAATACTCGGAGAACCCTCCACAGCGAAAAGATATCGAGAGATGTTAGCTAATGTATCAACTCCAGGCCAACTCTGATATACCAATCATTCTATTCCTGTTGTACAACCTTGGAATGTTCAGATGGCTCTTTGGCCGGTCTAGCGTGCTATGTAAGGATATTGCCATTGTTTGGGATGCATTATCTGCCCTTCCGTTGCACCATTCACTATGGGTACGTGCCAGATCTGAAATGCGGGCACCAACCATTCTTCGCTGTATTTGAGATCGAGGCCTTATCGAGACTTGAATTAATAATACCTGCCATCACTTGCCAAAATTGATCAGGAGGTTTTACCTTCAACGCCCAAAGCGATGAGAGATGAGGGATTGGGCTGATGGATGCTAGGGCTACCTTCATTGATACCCAGTTTCGGATGAGACTGTTCGGCACAATGTTCTAGCCAGATACCTTGCTCTACATGGTCAGACTCGGTGGCAGGTGGTATGAAACTTCCCGTAAATATTAGTTGTGCATGCGGATCCAGTTGCTGTAGTTTTTCTTATGGGGAGATGCGCGCCTTGAGGTCCATGATGTGGTTACCATTAGTACGACGGACTGATCTAGCACAATCTTCGAACCTGTGAAGCCGGCTTTGTTCGACAGATTTCATTGTTATTATAGGCAAGGCCAAGTCTACATTATGATCATCTAACAAAGCGTTCCTAGAACTTCTGTCTAGACTAGACCAAGCCACTGTTCTTCAGGGTCAGTCATGTATTCCCTTTGTTCATTGTTCTTGCCCAGGCTCCAATTGACCCTCGTCATGAATCTTATTGATCTTGAACTTTATCTACAAGACCAGCTTTGTCTGGGAGACTCCTTTGTTCATAATGCGAGGAGTAATCCTCTTTACAACAATGCAAGCAAAGCCTTTATGCACAGTCTATAAGAAAACGCATATTATCGCCCACTCAGATGAGCATCATTTCATCCACACCGCGCACTGTCAAGTCTATCCAGTTAGACCATCCCTACCCCAAATATCACCACACCACCACAACCACCACCAAGGTCTCCAACGTCACCACCATGTCCACCGAAGAAGACAACAGGATCGGCAGCCTCACCCTCCACGGCATCATAACCGGCTGCTCAGCCAACACAGACGAAATCGCCCGCAAGGCCGCCTCCCTCGTCCGTAGCCTTATCTCAACCATCATCAGCACCGGCTGCACAACCTGCAACGTGCACGTCGCCTTCCACAAACCAACAGCCCGCTGGCTCGTGGCCCTCTGCGCCATCGTATACGCCGACAGCAAGATCCCCATCGACGACGACTGGGCGCGTACTATCGAGAGCTCGTTCCGGAATCACCCGTTCATCGCGCCGGGCTCTGTTAGTCTTAACAAGGTACTTGCGGAACTTAAGGAGCCGCTTAATAGGGATTGGAGCGATGGGAGTGTTTGGGAGCGTGGGACTTTGGTTTACTTTTATCATGGGTATGAGTATTTCCTGCAGCTTTTGGGGATGAAGGATCGTGAGGAGGAGGTTGCGTTTCGTTATGTCACGCCGAGTTCGCTTGCGGCGTTGGGGAGGGAGAAGGATTGGCGGGATTCGAAGGTTGGGGATTTGGGGGGGTTGTTGGAGAGAATTTCGCCTGAGCTGGTGTGAGCTTGCTAGAAAGGTAAGTGGTTCTTTTTTTTTGTTTCTACTCCGCTGTCGCTACAGAAATCCCATAGTCGCATTCACTTCAATCTAAACCTATAAACACATAACCTACAAGATTAATATGCACCTACCATCTGTCAAGATCTTCTCTAGTGTCACCGAGCGTGGCTGTACCTAGATAGCTCTAATGCAGCTAGAACCGTGTAGTTACTATATAGAATAACACCATAATTCGCTATTGGAGCATGGCTTGTACGTTCCGTCATAGGTGATCCTGTCCTTTACGATGCTCCCTAGGCGGCTAGGAGTCCTGGCTGTGACCGCGTACCTACCTATGATGGTCTGATCACTAACGACATATAAGGAACACATCGATCGATCATTGCGGTATTGTATCGGCGTGAAGCTACTCTCTCTTGTCAATAAAGGTAATGTACTTCAAGTTATCAGAGGGTCCCTTTGCTAAACTCAAGTTAGCAGGGCTGCGCGGCAAAAAGACCCTAAGGCTTGTTAGGACGCCAGCACATCAAGTCAGAAGGTCTTAGGGAGGTGATGAGTTTCCAATGAAAGTTTTACTGCACGTGGGCGTTGCGGGATACCTGACTGGTCTCGGAGGTAGAACTCGGTTTGTGTAATCAGAAACCCGCACCGATGGCGGAAATATAAATGGATATCATTTCCGGTGCGAGAAGTGCCTAGTAAGACACGGCCTTCTCACAATGTAGAGAACAACCTCATCAACAGTAATCCTATTTGTCACTTTGCACGAGAAGATGGTCCGAGATTTATGTAAGTAGACCATCAACCTAGGTCATCGGATCTATCCGACCATGCATCCTGGCCTGTGTCAGGTTAAGGGGGTGCCCTGTGTATATAATTAGTTCCTGCGCAAACCGCCCCTCAAACTACTAATCTAACAGGCGTGCCCTATCTCCCCCGGAACCGGACCGAGACCGAAGCGCCGATCACCGGAGCTATCCGAAGCGTGAATAACGTCAACCCAACACTGCGATTGCCTTTTATCCCATCTCATCCACCGCACCATGTTCGCTTCTAATAACATTCTCAGGGCATCAAGGCCACAGCCTAATAGCATAACTCGCCATGTCCGCACCTTTACCAGCGCCCCCACCGTCGCCGTCCTATACCAGGCCCTCGAGCCGCCGGTTATAAATGGGGTGAAGAAACCTCGGAAACCGGGTGGTACGTCGACCCCAACACACTCATTTTAACTAGAATTAGAATTCACTTCTTCCGCCAGGCTACCAAGACTCCGGCGCAGACATCGCTTACACCCTTCAACAAAAGGGCATCAAAGTCCTGAAATCAGACCCCTCCGCCCTCGTCTCGACAAACGAGGGCTGGACGTTCCCCGACACAGAGGAGGGCATTTACTCCGCCATCCAGCAGGGCGCAACGCACCTCTGGGCCAACACGATCCTATTCAATTCGCATCCGCTGCAGACGTCGGCGAAATTAAACCCACTCGTCGAGAAAATCCATGTCGTCGGGCAGCCGCCGGCCCTGGTCGAGAACTTCGACGATAAGGCGTATCTTAACGGCAAACTCGCGGAGCTGGGCGGGTTCACACTGCCAAAGTCGTGGCTTGCCTCGCCGGAATCTTTGAGCGGTGTCCTTGCGCAGGTAGATCGATATCCCATCGTCGGCAAGCCCGTCCGCGGCCGCGGCAGCCACGGCGTCAAAGTCTGTCATGATCAAACACAGCTGCAAAGTCATATCGAAGCGCTCCTGTCTGAGTCCCCCCTCGTCATGCTGGAGGAGTTTCTTGCGGGCGAGGAGGCAACCCTCACCGTAATGCCGCCGACGCCTGAGACACCGACGCACTGGAGCATGCCCCCCGTCACGCGCTTCAACCACGCCGACGGCATCGCGCCGTATAACGGGGTCGTGGCGGTGACTGCGAACTCGAGGGTCGTTACCGAGGACGAGATGGGTGACCCCGTGTATGCGAAGATCATGCGTGAGTGTGAGCGTGTTGCGAGTCTGATCAAGGCGACGGCGCCGATACGGGTTGATGTGCGGCGCTTTGGACAGGGTGGGGACTTTGCGCTCTTTGATATCAATATGAAGCCTGTATGTCCGCCCCCATGGGTTACTTCGCTGTCTGACAGTAGGGAGAATGCTAACGATTGGCTATCGTAGAATATGACTGGCCCTGGCCGTCCGGGGCGCGAGGATCAGGCGAGCTTGACGGCTATGGCTGCGGCGGCGTTGGGCTGGGACTATGGGACTCTGCTGGAGAATATCCTCGGGGGGGCGCAGACCCTGAGGGTCTTTCGGGACTATCGTAGCCCTTTCTAATCGAGTTGCCTGTCGAATATTATGAGATCTGGGAGTTTATGACCCTGTCCCTGTACATAAACTATGGCATCAAGCAAGGTTCACATGCTGTCAAAAAGAGGTAAATAATCATGCCAACGTAGCCTGCAATGCCGCATTGCCATCCAGTCCAAGAATTACTATAGTTACTGCTTAGATCAGTTGAAAGATATACCCTCATCAATCGGCTTCGGCTCGGGCTGTTATGCCATGTCATCGGAAAGCCGAGCGCCGACCATCGCGAACACGGCCTCCCGTCTCGCCGCGCCTAAGAAGTATAAATACGACCAGAACATCTCCAGATCCCTCCGATTATTATCGTCATCACTGAATCTTATTATAACCATGCCCCTTACCTTTGACCCCGAATTCGCAGCCCTCGCCGGCCCCGCTGCCGCCCTCCTCAGCAAAATGTCGACCCTGCCGGCCGGCGACGTCGAGGGGCGTCGCGCTATCCAGCAATCTCTTTTCCAACCCAGACCTAATGCTTCAGAGTCCAGTCCAGGTTCAGTTCCGTTCTCAGAGTCTGTCAAGTGCACAGTCTATCACGCCCGCAATGGAACCGATGCAAACCCGGTCACGATCTACGCCTACACGCCCAAACCAGCCCTTACCATGACGGCCGAGAACGACAAAGACAAACTCAAATCTACCGCAGCAATCCTCCACTTCCATGGCGGCGGGTACATAATGGGCAGTGCCGCCGAGCAGCGCATCATTCCCTCGACCCTAGCGCACCTCTCACACACCCCCATCTTCGACGTCGAGTACCGGCTCGCACCTGAACACCCCTACCCGGCTCCGCTAGACGACGCGTACACAGCACTAACATGGCTGATATTCCATGCCGAGGAGCTGGGCATTGATTCCCGCCGTATCGCCGTTATGGGGTCTAGTTCGGGCGGTGGGATCGCGGCGGCGTTGGCGCTCCTTGCTCGAGATCGTGGGCTCAGCCCGGGCCTTGCGAGGCAGATTCTTATCTATCCAATGATGGATGATCGGAATGTGGCTCCGATTCAGGGGATCGAGGACGTCGCTGTGTGGAAGAGCATTGACAACGAAACTGGATGGAACGCGTATCTTGGGGAACCAGCTGGTGATGTGCCGATTTACGCTGCACCGGCGCGTACTACAGACCTTGCGGGCCTTCCAGACGCGTATATTGAGGTTGGAATGCTGGATATCTTTCGTGATGAGTGTTTGTCCTATGTGCAGCGCTTGGCACAGGCTGGCGTGCAGACGGAGTTCCATTTGTGGCCCGGGGTGCCGCATGGGTTTGAGATGGCGCAGTCAGCGAGGGTTACGAGGGCGGCGATGGAGATGCGGGTTAGGGCGATGACGAGTTTCTAAATACGTTTTGGATAATTGTTTTGGGCGTGCTCTTGGAAAGTATAAGTAGGGACTGGCTAGGGAATGATGTAGAAGGAAGGCATTTATAATGGCGACATATTATACCATAAAATCAGAATCACGTCGAGACGTGGGCTAGGCCATAGACTATAGAGATGGATGAAGAAGGATTCAGGCTGATGGTACTTACCTAGGTATGGTAGCTCGACGTTCGTTATACCTAAACCAATGCCAGCTGTACCTCATACGCATCAAGCTTACTGTAGACATGAATGCTTTCTGTGATGGCAGTTTGGAAGAGAAAGAGACCAGGTCCTCAGAGCAGTGTAAGAAGGCAGATCAGTTGAAAAGAAACATAGGAAACTGAAGGCTTATAAAGGCTGCTCAACGACTCTACCAGGTATACGTATATACAAAAAAGCTACCGTGAAGGTGAAGGAAAACCAAAAAGCCAAATATACAAGCCAAAGCCATACCGCAAGATCTAATCCAAAGCCAGCCCATCCAGTAAGTCCGGACTCAAGCTCGGCGTCCCATTGTCCGCGTCAGGCACGAAATAGAATTTTCCTGGTCGCCCCTGCCGCCGGAGCATTTCGTTTAGAAGATCAGACAGCAGGAGCTCCTGCCACCCTTCCCCTTCGTATCCCGGAACGATCGAATCTTCTTCCACGACAGTGACGGCAACGTCTGGTTCCTTGGTGACTGGACCTGTCGGTGCGGGGATGGTGACTGTCGATGATGCCAATGTGTGTGTTGCGTCCGAGTCATCTGAGTTCTGAGAAGCAGCGCTTGATGCAGTGCTCGAGCTGGTCGATCTCCGCGAGAACACCCCGCGCCGCGGTGCGCGGGATTTGACTTGTCTCCGGGGACTCCTTGCCTTCCTCCACTGATCAAGCCTCTTAGTCCCGAGTATTGTCGCTTCTGAAGATGGTATGGATGTTGTGGAAACGGCGGACGATAGTGAAGGTGTAAGTAATGGTGTTTGCAACGGCGTTGGTTCGGGGGTATCTTTGTACGAAAGTGCAGGAACGTCGTCGGCACCTGCAGGCAAGTCGAAGTACGACGGCGAAGGCTCGCAGGCAGACCGAATGAAGTCGACCACTGCCTCGTGGTATTGGCTTCCGACTGGGAGAGCATGAGCCCCCGGGTGTGTCATTTTTTGCCGTCGAGAACCCCCAATCTGTGCATGATCCACCGCTGCTGCCATATCCGAAGGAACGATGGGGTCGAAGTCGCCCATGAAGTGGAGGAAGGGAGTTTCGATGAGGGGTTCCGAGTAGAAGGCCTTAAACATAGGATGCGTCCCCATGTACGCACCGTATGTGATGCCGAATTTGAGCGGAGGGTGGTTGAGGTCCTTGTACGATTCGGGGTATTGCATCGCGCCTGGGAACGTCGCAGCATATCCATCGAATCGTTGTCTTCGCTGAGGTCCTTCTAGTAGTGAAGCTACCATGCCGCCGATCACGGAGCCCTGGGAGAAACAAATGACCCCGTCGAAGGGCCCCTGTGTGCGAAGGATCTCTGCTGTCCTGTCGAGGCTCTCGAAGAACCCTCGCGGCGGGTCTTCCTCGAACAGCCGGAACCAGGCATGTGTGTCGATCACGTCTGGGTCTTTGAAGTTCTCGGTCCTCTCCCGTTGAATGTCGGAGAGGTAGTCTAGTCTATCGGATACTTTGTATGAAATCGGGCCCGTGGGGAAGACGAAGCTTGACCCTGGGAATGCCCGCTCGATGTGCTCTCGCAGCCGAAAGGTCTTTCTTTCGAAAACAGGCCCGGTCTGCGTGTGTCCGTGAAAACAGAGGATGCGCATATTGATGGTGAATGTGTGATAGAGTACAGAAGAGGATGATCGCTGCAGCAGGCACCAGTATACGCAACACCGCCGCGTGGGTATATAACGTGCTAGGGCAAGACCTCTTCACTTAGCACAACTACTTGGCGTGAATGATAAATTATATGCCATTTCCTCGCCTTCGCCTTCATGTGCCAGCACCTTCAGCCATTGACGACAGCTGCTGTCCTCTCGCTTAGCCCTTCTACAGTTTGCACGACCACAACAGCCATAGGCCAGCTCAGTTCTATATTAGCCCTACACAAGGATCCAGCCAAGGAAAGCCGCTAAGGAAGCACGAGTCTAGGGGCCTGCCACATGGAAAAATACGCAGCATTAAGATCGAAGAACGCCTTCGCAGATTTGCAAATCTTAATACAGCGACGGGTTTCCGGCCGAGCTGCAGGATGGCGAGCACGTCGTGGCAGGGGCAAGGGTCGGGTCGATGCAGCGCCCCTGCAGTGGACCATGTGGCTCTGACTGTGGACGGCATGAACTGCGCCATTGCGCTCCTGCGCGGCCTGGCTGGCCCCGGCCCAGATCTCAATCTCAATCAATATCTGCCTTCTGCCATCTGCCATCTGGGCACCGGGTAATTCCTTCCTACCCGGGTAATGAAGATCCCAGTGCAATGCCACAATCCTAGCCTAGACGCATCCGCAGCCACATCCACATCTCATCAAATTTGTCCGGCATACGCCCGGATCAGCTCAGCTCAGCTTACTTTGACGGCTTCATGTAATTCAGCGCGAGCCACGCCTTCGAAGGACCAGTCTTGCTGACCCACTCTGCTGCAGGCTGCAGGCTGCAGATGAGTCTTAGGCGGCCATCCGGCCGTGAGCTCCAACGCGAACCTCGCGGCCAGACCGTTGCGCCATGTGGACTGTGTCTTGCACGTCCCGTAATCTTGGGGCTGAAAAGCCTGATGCTGCTGATGCAGCAATTACCGTGCAGAAGCAGTCATCTCAGACACTGCAGGCCCCACTGCACTATATCTGCTGCTGCACCGTGAACCGGGACAGCCAGTCAAACCACGCGGCAAGCGCATACTCTTTTCCCTGAGGCTCGTCGCCGTATGCACGATGCTCGGAAGGTATTGCCATTCGACGAGGAGCACCCACGTTTCAGCCCAAAGCACGAACTGCCGACACACTGCATCCAATTTCATCCCAATACCCGGAATCCTGAGTCGCCGAGGCGAGCTTGAGCCGTCTACGATGCGACATAGGGGCCAAAGACAAATTGGAGGACTGCAGGGGTGCGCTCAGACTGGACCGCAGAAGTGAATATGGTGGCGAAGACAATTGATCTTATGGTATTGCAGCCCCCAAGGTCCTAATCTACCCAGGCCTAGTCCAGGTCGATGGCGCAGAAACAAGAGAAATACATGCTCGCTAAACTAATCAATTAATCCTTCTTCAAATCAAACAACCGCTCAGTGACACCGTCCTTGGTCACGATGAGCATCTGCAGCCCATCCCCAACCTCGATATGCCGCTCCGTGGCGCTCGCATACGCATCCCGGACCAACTGCTCAGCAACGTCCAGACTCAGCGGCTGTAGACGGGATACCTGGCTATCCAGAAACGGCAGCATAAGACTACTCGCTCCACCGGCGGCCCCATGGCTCCGTTTCTCAAGACACCCAGCGGGGTCGAAGAAGTACATCGCCCCCTCGCCATCCGCATCAATTCCCGCGACCATCGTCTGGAGCTGGTACGGGAAGAACCGCTTCTCGTAGAGCAGCGTCGAGACCCGCTGCGCACAAGCTCGTAAGCTAATATTCTTCCCGTGCTGGTACTTGTACATCGCAGCAACATTCTCGAGCTTTTCTTTCAGGGCGTGGCCGTCTGCCGCGAAACCAATCACTGCAATCACGATGGACCGCTCCGCGCAGTCCTGGATCGTGAACACCTTCGGCTCGTGCCGCGTGTTGATGTTGTAGCCCGCTGTTGAGCGCGTGTCACCGGCCAGGATGGCGAAGTCAGGGCCTGAGATGCCGAGCGTGGCGCCGCCGTTGGAGGTGTATCTGACTGTTTAGCTTTTTTCCATGGATGTGACGACTAGATTGGATTGGTGGATGGGGAGGCTTACGGGTAGAATCTAGCTTCCTTCGCCATGGCTGTATATTCTCCGAGATAGAGGGAACGGGATATGCAATCGAAACAGAAAAGAAAGAAAAAGGAAGCGGAGAACTCTCGACTCAACGAAGGATTACGGAAAATTAATCCTAGATAAGCGCTAACTCGTCTTGAAAAGGAATTGTGATTGCAAGTGTGTGGCGTATAGGTATCGGTATAGGTATAGGTAAAAATGATAGATAGTTCCGGCTAGACGCTGCGAGCACCGCATATATAAGGCGAGAAGCGACAGGCAGCTAAGACTGCGTCACTGGACTAAGCATTGAATTCGGATTGTTTCACGAGGGAGCATCAGCACTAAACCCTTCTGTGATCGGCCGGCTGGCGGCGGGCGGCCGCGGCTGAGGAGGCTAAGCACATGCAGTTAGTGTATACTAGATGTAATATGGATTGATAGTTGGTGCTTTGCTAGTGCTAAGGCTGAGGGTCCACTCTGGCGTGACTGGGCTGCAGATTACCTTCAGCCCTCGGGGTTCTATCGGAGTCTCGGAGAATGAACAGTAAGGCTTGGTCTATTACTCTATGGAAATGCTAAGCGGATGAAATGACACCACCACCCCGGTATATACTCATCGATCGAAAACAACACCGGCCGCCGCCGCGGTCGCCGCATACAGGTCCATCTGCCCGTGCTCGCTCCCACTACCGCTACCCCAATCCACCACCTGCACCTGCAGTGGGTCAAACAGCGGCGGGCCCACGTTCACGTTGAACACTGGCCCCTGCTGAGAGGCCAACGTATTCGAAAGCGTGTCCAGCGGCTGAGTCTGGCCCTGTCCCATTCCAACACCCATACCGAGATTCATCCCCATCTGCATCTGCATCTGCAACCCAAGCAGCCCCATCCCAATCCCACAACTCCCAGACTGCCGATGGAAATTTCTCGCCGTCGAGCGCGTAAACACCCGTCCGCAATCCGGGCACGGATGAACCTTCGCAACGCCGTTCTTCTCGCGCAGATGCCGGCGGTAGTTTCCGACTGACGAGAACTTGCGGCCTTCGCAACCGTGGTCCCAGCATCGAATCGTAGTGGTTTCTGGTTGTGTCGGCATGGTTCTGTGCGTGTGCGTGTGGGAAAGTTGGTTCGGTCCCTGGTGGCCGTGGCCGTGGTCGTGTCGGGCTGTCCCGACTCCACCTGCGCTATGCATTTGGCTCTGCACGCGTCGGGCGGGTCCTGCTCTAGATCCTAATGGTATTGAGCCGGTGCTGGTATTGGTGCCAATCAGATCAATGGGGCCGTTGGGTGGGACTGCCACTGGGACCTGGGCTGGGCGGTGCTCTGGGCTCAGACTCAAACTGGGGCTGGAACTGAGATCGTGCATGTCCAGGTCCATGCGATATTGGTAGTCTTCTTGCGAGGAGACGGCCAGGGGCCATCTGTATTGCGGTATTGACTGTGAGGATTGTGTGGATTGGGAGAGTAGTTGTGATTGTTGTTGTTGTACTGTGCTTGGGTATGATGTTGCCGTGGGCGCCGTGTATCGTGTGTATGTGTTCTCCGTGCTCTCGAGGATAGTATCAATCGGGTCGTTGTCGTGCTCTGTCGGTAACCCGAAGGGATTCGTGTAGAAGTGTGTGGTGTTCATGCTGTCCGAGATCGTGGAGTAGGGGTATGCTGGTAGAGAGAACCGTCTGTCTGCATGTACCTTTAGTAGGTAGTACGGCTTAAAGTCAAGATGGTTCAGTTGCAGGGCCTGACTGCAGCACCACCGCTTTAAGTGCTATATGGACTCTTGACAGGATGGTAAGGTTGGATGTCATCACATCGCGGGATCTGCAGGCTGGGCTGGGGCCAATTGGGGATCCTTCACAGCCAAAGCCAACGGGTGGATTCTTCAGTCTTCATTCTTAGTCTTCACCGACGCCAACTAGCCTGGCTTAACTTCCAAGGTTCCATGCTCATTCGACTATAGAGACCCTAGCAGCGGATAAGCGCTAATCACTAATCTCACCAGCTGAAGTGTACTATAGCCGATGAAGTGGCTGACCAAGCCTGACAAAGTCGTATACGCTTTACTCAATAGATTTGGCCCCCAGGCCTGGCCAGCAATATGCTCCGAAACGTCCCCACTCCACTTCCATTAATCTACCATCCTCTAACTTCTTCCAAGGTTCTAGCGTGTCAGATCTACTCGCTTCCCTTATTCCCTTTCAGACTCTGACTCAGCCTGCGGTTCCTCGGGCTTCTTCGGTGGCGTCACCCGCCGCCATTCCATGCCCAGCACGCCAATAATCGATGCCGCTGCCAGCGCGATCGACAGGTACCATGTCTTGACGATAGCCTGATTACACAGGTCCATTATCACGCCGATCGACTCGGCGGGGACAAGATTGCGGATCTCGCGGTTTCCGGTATTCAGCACGGCTTCGCGAGAGATGGAGGGAAAAGCAGCGCTGATGCTTGATGATAGCGTGCCTGTGTAGATTGTATCCGCAGCGGAAAGCGCAACGGTGCCGCCGAGTGTTTGTGCGAGGACGATTAGTGATACGCCGATTGGAATGTCGTTCATGGGCAGGATAATCTGTGCTGCGACGAGGGTCTGCTGCAGCGCACATCCCAACCCTACACCGGCTGGAACCTGGAAGCCCAGCACGTCGCGGATGGGCGAGGTGTATTCGAGTGTGGAGAGGAGGCCCATTCCGACGGAGAGCAGGGCCGTCGCGAAGATCATGAAGGGGACGTAGTGGCCGATGACGGGGGTCAAGATACCGCAGAGAGTGGTGAAGACGACGGCAGCGGCGATGATGGGGAGGAGTTTCACGGCGGAGGAGATCACGGACTGGTCTTTGATGACTTGGAGCCAGATGGGCAACTGCCACAGACACCAAGTTAGCGACCTTCAAAGGTATGAGTAAAATGAATGGGGAACCCACGTAGTACTCAAGGATAAACCCCGTCCCGGACGTACAGAAGGAGAAGAACATGCCGAACGCAATACTCCTCTGGCTGAGGATTCTCATGGGGACTAGCGCATCATCGCCCTTCCTCTTCTGCACGAGCATAAAAGCAACCATAATCAGCCCAAACAGGATGAAGAGCACGATGATCCGCGCATTCTTCCAGCTATACTCCTTCCCACCCCACAGCAGCGCCAGAATCAGACACAGGATCGACGCAAGGAAGAGCGTGAACGCCGGGAGATCGAGCATCGCAATGCGCTCCTTCCACGTCTTGACGGTTGTAGTGGGCGCCTTGAGCTTGAGCATGAACACCGTGATGACGAAGGTCGGCGCTGACAGGATAGGGTTGATGTAGAAGATCCAGCGCCAGGTCGTGCCGTTGATGATCCCACCGGCTAGTAAAGGGCCACAGATGAATGCGATCCCGTTAACAGCACCGAGGATCCCGTTGAAAACGGCGACTTTTGCGCGCGGGACGGACTGGCTGAGGATCGTCAGGGCGCCCGAGAGGATTCCCCCTGCCCCGATGCCTGCGATGGTGCGGCCGCTGCCTTTTATTAGTCCACGTCCATCCAATCCCACAATTCAATAGAGAACAATAGAGGGTGGGCGTACAGAATCAACGCAATCGAATTCGGCGCCGTCGCACAGATGATCGAGCCGATCTCAAACAGCAGTAGGGCACCAAGATACACAATCTTCACGGGGAGCATCGAATACAGTCGGCCAAAGACGAGCTGGAACGCACAGTCGGTGTACAGGTACGCAGACCCATACCAGCCGATGTCTTGCAGGGATTTGAACTCGTCGGTGATGGTTGCGACCGCGGTGCCGAGGACGACTTCGTCCTGTTCGTAGCTGCGTATTAGCGGCGGACACAATGGATTTGGTGGGAAAGACGCGGGGGCAGACGTACCAGTGCGACTTGGAAAACGGACAGACACAGGCCGATGAAAATGAGCGAGAATTTGATGTGGCCGACGTAGACTACCTCCTCTTCTTCCTTGGGCTCAGAGCTGGAGGGTGCAGCGGCAGAGCTTGAGCGCTCGCTGAGCTCCTCGGGCGTGAGCGCGGGCGTCTGCGATTTCTCCACGTCTGACATGGCGATGACAGAAATGAGAGAAGAGTTTGACGGTCGTTACATCGCAACAGCAGAGCGAGCGAAGGAATAAAAGTAATGTAATGAGGGCAGGTCACATAAAAAATTCGCCTGCAGGCCCAGGCAGGCATGGGTGCGCGGCCAGCGACCAGCGGCGAGGGGGCAACGCACGGGCAAGTTAGGCAGAGAGCCGGTGCGTCAGCATCACAGTCTTTGTTTTTTACAGCACCCTGTACCGTAAGGACTCCGTAGGGGGCGTACTATTGGTCGATGGCGAGATCTGGTACAGAAATGACCCATCAGGCCGTAAGCTGCAAGTGGACTAGGCCTTGGGGGCCGTCTCAGCTGAAGCTGGAGAGGGTCTTTCTCAGCATCTTAGCTAGTCTAGCCTTACCAGGCAGGCCCTGCAGATTACCGACAGTTAGCTGCATCTGATACTGCAGTTTTCTGCTGTATTACCTGTACCAGAACCGACACGGCCGTATTCCGCCCTGAAGAATGCACCAAGGAAGGGCTAAGGAAAGGCCCGACCATAGGGTGGCTAAGCGAGACAACAGCGCAGTAAGCATGAATAACTATCGTATACCACATGGTCTCTGTATATGAAGCCGACGAGACTCTTGTCCGCTGGGCATAATCAAACGAAGCACCACAACACGAGTCAAGATGATTTTCACTCCGCCAGCATGGGGCCCCAGCATGAGCGCCATCCCGGACTCCACGCCCATCCACGAGTTCCTAATGCAGCGCGACAATAAAAACCTGTACAACTGGTCAGCGGAGAAGCCAGCGCTGACCTGTGCGGTCTCCGGACAGTCGTACACGATCCAGACGATCGCTGAGCGGGTTGAGGCCCTGGCGCGCGCTCTGGGCAAGGAGCTAGGCTGGACGCCGAACGAGGGGTCGCCGTGGGAGAAGGTCGTTGGGATATTCAGTTTTAACACAGTACGCACCTGGGACTAAATAGCGAAGGGCACTCTGACGGACCGGTGTAGCTCGATTTCCTCATTGCATCGTGGGCCATCCACCGCATCGGCGGCATCTGTCTGCTCATGCACCCGACCAGCTCGGGCGCTGAGATCAAGAGGCATATTGAACTCACGAGGTCGCGCGTTCTCTTTACATGTCGCTCGCTCCTTTCTACGGCCAATGAAGTGCTCGCAGAGAGCAACGTTCAAGATCCGGTGGTCTACCTCCTCGATCTGCCAGAAGAGACCGGAAAATCTCCGTCGCTCCCAGACCAGGAGCAAAAGACGGCCGAGCAGTTGATCAAAGAGGGAGAATCTTTACCAGAAATCGAATCTCTGCAATGGACACCCGGTCAGGGAAAGGAACAGGTCGCATATCTCTGCCCAACGAGCGGGACATCAGGACTCCAGGTACGACCCGCCACCCTCTGCCCCAACTCCCAATATACTAACAATTGCTGGTGGATAGAAACTCGCCATGATAACCCACCACAACATAATCGCCAACATCCTCCAATCCACAACCTTCGAAGCCGCCCCCAAAAACGGCCGCACCGAAGTCGCCCTCGGCTTCCTCCCGCTCAGCCACAGCTACGGTCTCATCCTCGCGCATCTAACCGCCTGGCGCGGCGACACCTACGTCCTACACGCGCGCTTCGACATGCAGGCGGCCCTGGCCTCGATCGAGAAATACAGAATCGAGCGTCTGTACCTCGTCCCGCCGATTATTTCCGCGCTTGTTAATAACCCCTTCCTCCTGGAGCTGTGCGATACGTCCACTGTGCGGTCTGTTGTTACGGGCTCGGGGCCTTTTGGGGCGCGCCTGGCGGAGGGTTTGAAGAGGGTACGCCCGGAGTGGGAGGTTTTGCCTGGATATGGTATGCCATGCCAACCCCTAAACCGCAATAAGTGGGGCACAGCTAACGTGGGAAGGCCTAACCGAAACCGCCGTGATAATCTCCTTCACTGACCCGAATTGCACATACCCCGGGGCAGACGGAGTTCTCGTCCCAGGCGTGCAGGCAAAGCTCATCGACACCGACGGAAACGAGGTCGACTCCTACGATACACCCGGCGAGCTCCTCCTGAAATCACCCAGCATCATGAAGGGGTATCTGGGCGCTGAGAGCGCAACAGCCGAAGTCTTTGATGAGGAGGGCTGGCTGCGCACCGGCGATATCGCGGTCTTCAGACACAGTGCTAAAGACGGGCGCGAAACAGCCCACCTCGACATCGTCGACCGCAAGAAGGACATCATGAAGGTCAAGGGGATGCAAGTGGCGCCCGTGGAGATCGAGGCGTGTCTTGCTGCCCATCCGGCCGTGGCCGAGGTCGCGGTTGTAGGTGTGCGCGATGAGGATGCTGGTGAACGGCCATTTGCGTTTATTGTGCGCTCGCCCAAGGTTATGGTTGAGCTCGACGAGGATGCGCTCAGGGCTGAGTTGAATAAGCATGTTGAGGGGGCGTTGAGCGAGCCGCATTGGTTGAGGAAGAATGTGAGGTTTATGGGGGAGTTGCCGAAAAGTAGTAATGGGAAGCCGCTGAAATATAAGCTGAGGGAGAGTTTGGGAGTTTGAAGGGAGATGGAAGGGGGTAAAATGGGGTGTTGGACAGTGGTGTTTGGCTTAAAATATATATCTACCCCAAGTGATTGCAGACCTTCTGAAGCGTCGTTTAATATAATCATCAACGACAATACGAATCTCGCACTTCTACAAGCGAGATATATATTATCAAGCCACTTCCAGACCTAGAGATTATCTTTAAGACAAAATTTGAGTTTTAGATCGCAAACCCTGTAGATCACTCGGCATGATACAGGTGCCCTCAGAGCTTTCTGCCACTCCCCTCTGTCCAAGAAGCAAATTCCAACACAACAGGCGTCTTGACTAAGGCTGTGGTATTAGGAACCATGGTAATATGTCAAACAAGTTCAATTTAAGGTATCTATGCCTCTATCATACAACAACCCCGGCCCTCCCTTCATTAACCCTTGTCCGACTAAACACATTCACCACCTTCCCACCAGACCCAGACCCAGACGACACATCACTCGACTTGAAGAAACCCGCCTCAACAAGCACCCTCACATTACTCCCAAGCGCCCCATCTACACGTTTACTCCCTGACGAACCCCCATCAGTTTTGCTCAACGCCGGCGGCTGCACCCCGAACTCCATCGACGGGTCCTGCAGCATTGCCAGCACAGGCAGGAAGGCAGCTTGCTTGGCAGTTGAGCTCTGGCGCGCAACGAACTCCTCCGCTGCCTTCTTCCATCCCTCTGCATCCATGGCTTTCAGCGGCATATTGGCGTGTTGCTGTATAACCTCCCAGAACCGCGACACCGTCGTGCCACTCTCTACATTCTCCACGATTGCACCTGCAGCACCTGCAGCACCTGCAAGAGAGGCACCGGTAGAAGTGGTACTGAAGGCTGCCCCCAAAATCCTCGTCGCAACCTCCTCCGCATCCGCAACAGCAAGCCACATCTCACCCCCGGTGTCGGGATACGCCCCGATCGCAAGACAAGCCTGCACGAGCTTCCACAGGAAGTCATCTGTGTTCGGGACGGCATCGACTTCGTTTCCGACGATCCACCCGGGGCGGACGATTGAAATTCGATGCTTCGACTGCTCACGGGCGAAGCGAGATACCAATTCTTCAGCGACGAATTTACTCTGGCTGTACCCGTTTGCCTGTTCTAGAGCCTTCAAAAAGGAGTCTAGGGACTGGCCGGGTGAGCGTTTGAGTCCGCCGGACACGAACGTGAAACTGCCCGCCTCGTCCGCGCGCCACTGAGACACAGCGCTGAGTAGATCAACCGTCGAATCGACGTTCACGGCTTTGAGGGCGTGGTAGGGGGCTTGCCACTGCACCGCTGCGCCATTATGTATAATGGCTGTGATGCTATCGCGTGCTTCGGATTGCCCGCACAGCATGCGCCACTGTTCGGCTGTCAAACCAAGTTGTGGTAGCCCTAGATCCCCCGCCCAGCACTCGAGTCGACTGCCATACGAGGGATCCCACCATTTCGCGAGTTTTGCGGATGCCACCACGCGCTCGAGACCCTTTTCTGCGGAAGTCGCGCGCACGTGTACGATTACGCGTTGGACACTTGGATCTAACAATAGTTGGCGCAGGATCTGTGTGCCGAGTAGGCCTGTGGCACCGGTGAGGAAGACGCGTCGCTTGACCTTGGCGGACTCGGAGCGCCGGGTTAGGTCGGCGTACACGTTTTGGAGTTCCTTTGATAGATTGAGCGGAGCATGTGTAGAGGCTGTTCCGTTCTCTGGAGTGGTGATCATAGCCGCCAGACCGGTTATTGTCAACTTCAGGTCATACAGCGTCCCGACTGTCATTTTGGCCCCGTACTCGGTCCGGATGAATGTCACGATGCTGATGAGCTGGATCGAGTCGAGGCCGAGGATTGAGAGGGGGAAGTCCCTACCCTCTAACGCGCTGGTCTTTTGCTCTGGTGCGAGGGAGAGGATTTTCTTGTTCAGACGCAGTGCGACAGTGTTGGTAGCTTCGATAGCTGGGAACGTCGCGCTTGTCTCGTCGAGCTCGAGCACCTTACCACTTGGAGTGCGGAGTTCCTCCTTCAAAGCCTTGCGGTCGAGTTTTCCCGCCAACGACGTCGGCATAGCCGGCCACAGCTGGTAGCGCGTTGGGACCATGTGGTAGGGCATGACTGTCTCCAGGCGCTGCTTGATATGGGACATGGTGCCGATCTTGCCATCACTGAGCCTTTGAAGGATTCGCTCTGCATCAGAATCCCATGTCAACTCGTCACAGAACAAAAACGCAACAAGCTGCACATTATGCTCGGACTCGGCCTTGAGAACCTCCACTGCAACACCGGCAGCTTTGGGAAACAGCTTCGAGACGTGGAACTCAACCTCCGCCACCTCCACGCGCTGCCCGCGGATCTTCACCTGCGTGTCCTTGCGCCCTTCGAAGATGAGAGACCCGTCCAAGTCGAAATGAACCAGGTCGCCTGTTTTGTAGAACCGTCTGCCGCTCAAACCAGACCAGTGCGGGTTATAGATATAAGCTGCCGCTGTCTTATCGTCGTCGGTCAAGTACCCGCGTGCTAGATGGTTTCCTTCAATAAGTAGCTCACCAGTTGCGCCGATAGGGAGGAGGATATCGTGGTCGGCGGGGTGAACAACCCACGCACGTCCCGCGACGGTATGCCCGATATTCGCGGGCGTCGAGTCCCTTGTGACAGGGCGTTTGACCGTGCTGACGACAGAACACTCCGCCGGCCCGTACGCGTTCAACAGAGTGACTTTATCCGCCCAGACGCGCTGCACGTCTCGTGCCAGTGGCTCGCCGACTAATGCCAAAGTTTGCAAGCCCGGTACATCCTCCGGCTTCAAATGCCGTGCGTACGATGATGTCAGCGAGATTAGCGTCACGTCCATATTTCGGATTACCGGTGCAACGCTCCCGTTGCGGTCTTCCTCGCTGGGCACGCAGATTGTCGCGCCCGCCATCAATGAGCTGACCGTCTCGTAGATGCTGAGGTCGAAGGCTGGGGATGCGAAGAAGAGTTGCCGCGTGGAGGCTGTTATTCCAAGTGCGGGGATGTGGCCTGCTGCGGAGGAGGCGTAGGAGGCGTGTGTGACGATTACGCCCTTGGGCTGGCCGGTTGAGCCGGATGTGAAGACAAGGTACATTGCCCTGTCTGGGGAGAGGGATTGCATTTTGATGGGGAGGGATGTGTTGGTGTGGGATGAGAACCAGGCTGCGTCTACAGCGAGAATGTTGCCTGAGAAGTTGATGAATTTGTCTTTGGTCGACTCCGAGACGAGAATTGTTCTGGCCTGCACCATCTCAATCATGTATGCCAACCTGCTCTCGGGGTAGATTGGGTCGAGGAGTAGGAAGGCCCCGCCGGCTTTGAGGACTGCGAGGATGGAAACGATCATCCATTGGGAACGGTGGAAGCAGATGGGCACCACGGTCTCGGGCCCGACGTTTTGGGTCTGCACCAGCCAACAGGCCAGGCGTGTCGCCAGGTCGTCCAGTTCAGCGTAGATGAGCGTGCCGTCCCACGAAGCTACGGCCATGGCATTGGGTCTGGAGACGACATGCCGGTGGATCGCGTCCAACGGCAGGAGTTCTTCATAACGCTCGGCTTCCTTATCCCATATGTCAAGCTGTGCTAGATCTTGTGGCGAGACAAGCTGGATCTCGCTCAACCTGTCGAGGTCATTACTGCTGAGCAACTGCGAAACGACATGCTCGAACTGCAAGACGAGCCTCTCCATCTGCGCTCTCGAAAGAACGTTGTCGTCATACGAAGCCATCACTCTGAGCTCTCCACTCCCAGCGAGCGAGCACTGGAAGGTCAGCGCGTAATTGAAGAACGCCGCATCGACCTTGTCCTTGTTCTCTGTCGCGAAGAGATGGGCATACGGAGTCTGCGTCTCAGCCATGCCACCGCCCGGCTGGAACGCAAAAAGGGTCTGGAAATTGCAGAGCGCGGCTGTCTGCGGACTCAGCCGCTTGAGATTCTGCAGCCCGATCTGCTGGTGCGGGATTATCGCAGTGAAATACGTTTGTGTGGATTTGAGAAACTCTGAAATAGACTGATTCCTGTTGGTACTCAGAAGAACAGGCACGGTTGCCAGGGTCGGCCCAACCACCTTGTCGATGTCGGGCATGTTGGCGTTGCGGCCGCTGAGGGTTGTGCCGAAGGTCACTTCCTCTGCCCCCAGATGGCTGGCCTGGACCAGAGCCCATGCCGCATTGGCAATAGTTGAGAGCGTGACACTTGATGGCCCGTCGATGGAGAGGACAACCTCGTGCTCATACACGCTGTTCGGCTGCGGTCGATACGCCGCAGGTAAGCGCGGGAAAACATCGACATCCTCCACATGCACGCTCTTCTCTTTCCAGAACGCTTCTGTCAAAGCCTTCTGCTTCGCTGTGTACGTCCGCTGGATAAATTGTCTGTACGATGGACGTGCCAGGATATCGCCGCCCCCATACACGGCCGCAACATCGCGCAGCACAAGCTCAACACTGAACCCGTCGTACACGGAATGATGCGCGCTCCAGACAACATGCGTGTCTGAAATCGCCAGTCGCGACAGCGTCTCGCCCAGTTGCAGGGGGATCGCCGCATCGGCTGCCAGGTACGCCTGCAGATCGCTGCAGTCGGCCCACTGCGGCCCTTGCTTGAGGACGACCTGCATGGCATTCTCGCCGACCGTGATGATCCGCGTTCGCAGGATGGCGTGTTGGCTGAAGACGGTGGTCCATGCGTCTTTCATGCGTGACTGGTCGACGGACGCTTGCAGCTTGAAGATGTGCTGCGCTGTGTAGGACCCTGGGGATGTCACGGAGAGCGTGATCAGTCCCTGTTGCAGGGGCGTGCAGGGGTACACGTCTGCTACTTGGTCGGGGGTTGTTTTGCATTGTTTGGCAATGTTGCTAAGGACGTTGTTGAGCTTGCTTTGTCCCTGGCCTTGGGATTGGCTTTGGCTTTGGCCCTTTGGTGATGTGAGGAGGGGAGACATGTTGATGGACTCCCACGGGAACACACAAAGAAGGAAGGAGCAACTATGAACCTGCCGGCAAAGCCAAGTAGGTGTCAATATATGCGCAGCAGTCTAGGTAACTCATAGTTTCGTTTCTTCTGCGCTGCGATAATCGCCCCTGTCTATCGCGACCCTGGCTATACTTCGCGTAATGTTAGCAACGTCTTGACCAAGACACTGCAGTGGCTGACAGCTGAGTTCAGCCTTGATCCTTAGCCGTGATCCTTCGGGCTGCATCCTGCACCGTCAAGTGTCTCCAAGCGAGGTGATCGCTGAGTGGTCCGATCGCTGGAGATGCTGGCACATGGGGGCCGATCCTTAGTGTGCTTAGCTACTTTATTCAATACGCTTAATATTACTCGTGGCTTATTTTCAGAACATTGTAAGATTGTATTTTTCATTTGCCTCGCCTAGGTGAGAGCATGTACAGACAAGCTATACTTCTCTACTCTTATTGTATAAAGTATAGCAGCCCAGACAGCTTGCTTCACCTAAGCGTCGCTCAGCCTGCCTCAGCTTGTACCACTCTCTTTTCTTTTGCTTGTTCTTACTGTTCATCGTTGAGATACCCCTTCTACTATTTTCCTTTTCTTTCTCTCAAGCACGGCAAGCACAATGCCTGGAGTTGTAGACTCGCCCTCACCCCCGGAGTCCTGGCTGCAACTCGAGCTCAAACGCATCTGCGCCAACGTCCTGCAGCTGGACATCAAAGATGTTGACCCGAAGCGATCGTTTCTCTCTCTCGGCGGCGACTCCCTGCTGGCCATCAAGATCCTTGCACAGTGTCGGGCGCAGGGCATCACCATCAACATCGCCGACATCATGGCCGCCACAACTCTGGAGTCACTGTATGGACTGGCTCAAGGACCCCCTGAGTTTGCATCGTCGTCGAGCAGCGACAAAGACAGCTCGATAGAGGAGTCCGGAGCTCGTACGCCGACTTCCGAGTCTACTTTATCTCTACCAGAGACGATTTCGCCGGACATTGAGGCTAAACTCTCTTCTTCTTCACCTATCCAGGCTATTGTGCGTTGTTCAGCGATTCAAGATCGAATTCTCGTCAGCCAGCTGCAGAATCCCCATCTCTACTCATGCTGCTTTGTTTTGAAATTCACACACGCGCACTCTGGACTTCCTGTTGACGCGAAACGGCTGGGTCAGGCCTGGGGTGAAGTTGTCAAGAGACACTCCAGTCTCCGCACGGTTCTGGTCGAGAGTACACAGCGACCAGGCCACTACAGCCAGGTCATTCTTGCTGAGATTACGCCGTCTGTCGAGTACTATGAGGGGTCAGAGCATCTCTCCTCGTCCGAATTCAATGTCAACAACCCCATCGTCTTTGAACCGCACTCCATCCCACATCACATGCAGCTCGTGCAGGTTTCTCCCTCCGAAGTCTACCTCAAGCTCGACATCTCGCATGTTCTCGTTGATGGGCAGTCCGCTGAAGTTTTGCTACGAGATCTCAGCGATGCGTATCGTGACGGCGAGCTGTCCCCTGCAACCCTCTCCTACAGCGACTACGTCTCCTCCTACCTCAATGACCCATCGCAACAGCCCGTGTACGAAAAGGAAAGCGCGACCGAGATCGTACCCCTGACTGTCCCCATGAACCGACCAACCGAGGGTCTCTCCACCTTCCAAACCGTCAGCGCAACTATTCCCCTAGACGCCCAGCGCATCCAAGCCGTTTGCTCCACGTACTCCGTCACCCTCGCGACCGTGTGCCAGCTCGCCTGGGGCCTGGTTCTGCGCTGCTACGGCGGCGCGGACACCGTGTGCTTTTCATACGTCAACTCCGGTCGCTCCATGTCCATCCCCGGCGTACATGATGTGATTGGGCCGATTGTGCAGACGTCCATGTGCTCGATGCACCTGTCTGGATCAGATGAATTGGCTACAATCCTGCGGGATATTCACATGGACGCCGTGCAGGCTATGTCGACCTTATCGCCGCTCGAGTCGAATAGTACGTCCAAGTCGGCGCGCCAGCTCAGCAATACCACCATGTCGTTCCAGCGTGCTCTGGATGATGTCGCTGTGCAGAGGGCTGGTTTAGCCGTCCAGATTCAGGGCAAGGCGAATCCGACTGATGTATGTTTCCTCTTCCTCCCTATCTGAATAACTAAACTAACACTCCCTAGTACGACATCTCGCTCGGTATCGCCGCCGGGCGGGACGGCCTCTCCATCGACCTAGACTTCTGGGCTTCACGACTAGACGAGGGCAGTGCCAGATCGATCCTTGGTGCATTTGAGGCAGCGATACGAGGAATTATTAACGCTTCAGAAACCACAGTCTCGAACATCAGCCTCCTATCCCCGAGCGACGTCAGTCAGCTGGCGCAGTGGAACTCGACGATCCCGAAGCCCCAGCGCGTCTGTGTACATGACAAGATCATTGAGATTGCGAAGCTTCAGCCTACCGCTGTTGCTGTTAACTCGTGGGATGGAGATTTGACGAACGAGGAACTTACAATTCAGGCTTCTACGCTCGCGCATCATCTGCAAAAGGACCATGGTGTGGGACCGGAGAAATTCGTCGGCATCTGCATGGACAAGTCGAAGTGGGCGATTGTTTCCATGCTGGCCGTTCTTATGGCTGGTGGGATAGTTGTGCCGTTGGGCGTTACGCATCCCAGGGCGAGAGTTCGGGGTCTTCTGGCTGATACTGCTGCCGTGGCTTTACTTGTTGATGCGAAACATGCAGATCGACTCGTGGATCTGGATTTGGAGCAGACATCGACACTTACAGTGGATGACCATCTTCTGGCCTCCCTTCCACTCATGCCTGAGCCCCCTGTCGCAGGAGTAACGCCTGACAATGCGGCCTGGGTGATCTACACCTCTGGCTCTACCGGCACACCAAAAGGGGTCGTTCTGCTACACCAGAACATCTCGACCAGCGTGCTTGCCCATGGAGGGATGTTTGGCGTCAACTGCACCACCCGCACAGCGCAGTTCGCAGCCTACACGTTCGACGTCAGTCTCTCCGATATCGTAATGACGCTCTTCCACGGCGGCTGCATCTGTGTCTTTTCGGAAGAAAGCCGCATGAACAGCCTCACCGAGTCGCTGCAATCACTCGCCGTCAACTACGTCAACCTGACGCCCACTGTACTGGGTTTGTTAAGCCCATCCGATCTACCAAGCATCCGCACCGTCGTTGCAGGAGGTGAAGCCATGGACCCCGGCATCGTCACGAAGTGGTCGCCACACGCGCGAGTCTTCAATTCCGTCGGCCCATCAGAGACCACAATCATTGCGGTCGCTGCTGGACCAGTAACGGATCCTGCCCAAGCTGCCAACGTCGGATATCCCACCGGTGCCCGACTGTGGGTGACGCTGCCCACAGACCCAAACCAGCTCTGCCCCGTCGGTGTGCCCGGTGAACTCCTCATTGAGGGACCCATGCTCTCGCGCGGCTACCTCAATGACCCCGACAAGACGGCTGCTGCGTTCATATCCAACCCGGCGTTTATTAGCCATCTTGAAGCAGCCAATCCCGCGTGGAAGGTGCAGTTCCAGAATTCCGAGCAACGTATGTATAGATCCGGTGATCTGGTCCGTCAAGATAAGGATGGGTCGCTTGTGCATATGGGGCGACGGGATACGCAGGTGAAGATCCGGGGCCAACGAGTCGAGATCGGTGAGATCGAGTACTGGATTATGCAGCGACTGAAAGACATCAAACGTGTTGCCGTGATTGTTGTTGAGCGGGGACAGGGCCGCGAGCAGAAGGCGCTTGTTGCCGCGATTGAGTTCAACAAGGAGAATGGGTTCTTTAACCTTGAGAATGGTGGTGCCCTTGCGAAGGCTGACGATCCTGCTTCGCCACATCTCCTCCCTCTCACGGAGTCCCTCTCCGCTGCCCTGCACCGGCTAAAGTCAGACCTGCTGGAACATCTACCCCCCTACATGTCCCCATCCATGTACGCACCCGTCTCGCACCTCCCCCTCAACCTCTCCGGCAAGATCGACCGCCGTGCCGTGACGCAGTTCATCAATGCCCAAGAAGACGCCCAGCTGCAGCAGTACCTTGCCGTCCGTGGCTCGCATAAGGAACCATCCACAGAGACCGAGGCCAAGCTGCAGAGGCTGTGGGCGAAGACGCTCGGTGTCGATGTGTCTCAGGTCAGCGCCGACGCCCATTTCTTCCATATTGGTGGTGACTCTGTGGCTGCTATGCGTGTTGTGGGTGCAGCGCGTGATGTGGAGCTTGTTCTTCGTGTTGCGGATCTGTTCGAGTATCCGCGTCTTGATGAGCTTGCAAGGGTTGTGGAGAGCCGTGTGCTGGAGGAAGATGCCGACGCCGATGAGGACCCGGCGCCGTTCAGCGTGTGGCGAGAAAGTCGAAGCATTGAATCCAATGAGGAGGAAAACAAACTCGATCAGATTGCGGAGATGTGCAACCTGCCAAGGGAGCAGATCGAGGACGTCCTCCCCTGCACGGCGCTGCAGGAAGGCCTCATTGCACTGACGGCCCAGCAACCAACGGCCTACGTCGACCGTCAGGTCTTCGCGCTATCCGAGGATGTCGATATCTCTGGCTTCCGTGGTGCCTGGCAGACTGTCGTTGACCGAACGACAACCCTTCGAACGCGGATTGTGTCGGGGCCAGAGACAGGCTCGCTGCAGGTTGTCGTTGCGCCGGGTGAGGTTTCATGGAGCGAATCCGCTTCATTGGATGCGTACCTCGAATCCGACAAGGCACAGGGCATCGCAATCGGCCAGCCCTTAAACCGCTTTGCGTTGGTCCAACAGCCGGATGGAAAGCAGTTCTTCGTCTGGACAGCACACCACAGCACCTACGACGGGTGGAGTCGCGGTCTCGTCCTGCAGCAGGTTGCCGGTGTCTATCTGGGCCAGGGACTGCCGCCCGTTGCGTCGTTCTCCCGCTTTATTCGCTATACCCACGCCCAGTCGCAGGATGCTGCGGCGTCGTACTGGCAGTCTCAACTTGGTGGCGAGGTTAGGGCTGACTTTCCTGCGCTCCCGAGTCCGAATTACCGTCCTCGTCCGCAGCAGCGGCATAAGCATGTTATCACGCTGCCTAAGAGTGGTGCATCTAGCAGTTTTACCATGCCGGATCTCCTCCGCGGTGCCTGGGCGCTCATCGTGCACCAATACATCGGCAAGATCGATCCCGTTTTCGCTGTGGCTCTGTCGGGACGAAATGCGCCCGTCCGCAACGTCACGGCTATCACAGGGCCAACGTTCACGACTGTCCCTGTGCGCGTTGCCATCAACCCCGAGCAATCTGTGACCGAGTTCCTGCAACACGTCCGCCAGCAGGCGATCGAGATGATCCCATACGAGCACACGGGTCTCCAGCGCATTAGGAAGATAGCTCCCAACCTCGCGGCTGCCCTCGACCTACGACATCTCTTTATCGTACAGCCGGCGAACGAGGACGAGAGGATGTTTAAGATCCCCGGTGTGCAGGAGCATCTTGTTGCCGTGGATGAGTTTGACTCGTACGGGCTGAATGTCGAGTGTACGCTCTCCGGGCACTCCGTGCAGGTGGACGTCCGGTTTGATGAGAAGATGCTCTCAGCTGTGCAGGTCAAGCGTTTGGTGAGCCAGTTTGAGGCTGTGGCAGTGCAGCTTCATGCCCACGGTCACGATCAGGGTCAGAAGAATTTGAAGATCAGCGATATTGATTTCCTCGGTGCAGAGGATGTGGCGCAGATTCAGGCGTGGAATGCCGAGCCTCTGACAGAGCCAATCGAGGTCTGTCTGCATGAGCTTCTTGCTGATGTTTCCCGGTCGAAACCGGATACTGTTGCCGTTGAGGCGTGGGATGGATCTGTCACGCATGCGCAGATGCAGGCGTACTCTTCGGCGCTTGCTGCCCACTTGATTAGTCTCGGTGTAGGACCCGAGGTCTGTGTTCCCGTTTGTTTGGACAAGTCCGTCTGGGCTGTGGTTTGTTTCCTGGGTGTCCTGAAAGCTGGTGGTGTCGTTGTACCCCTTGGAGTTGGACATCCGGTCGGTCGCATTGCGGGTATCATTGAGGATACGAAGGCCAAGATTGTTCTCGTCGATGCCCTGCAGGCTGAACGTTTGTCTGAACTATCTTCCTCGCACGGCCTGACCTTCATCATGGTTGACGAGAACCTCCTCAGCAGCCTTCCAGCTGCTACACCAACGACATCCGTAGCCCCCAGCAACGCAGCCTGGATTGTCTTCACTAGCGGCAGCACCGGCAAACCCAAGGGCGTCGTGCTCACCCACACCAATCTGTCAACAGTGGTCGTAACCCACGGCACACGCTTCGGTCTCAGTCCCCAAACACGCACCCTCCAGTTCGCAGCACATACCTTCGACGCCCTGCTGCAGGACTACTTCACGACACTCGTCAACGGGGGAACCGTCTGTGTTCCCTCCGAGGAAGACAAGATGTCTAACCTGGCCGGCGTTATGCGAGGGTTCAACGTCAACTTCGCGAATCTCACTTCCACCGTCGCGCGCCTTCTTACGCCGGCTCTTGTTCCCTCGCTAAGACTCATTGTCCTCGCCGGCGAGCAGATCCAGGATTCCGTCGTGGAGACATGGTATAAGCACGCTGATGTGCTGAACTCCTATGGCCCGAGCGAGTGCTCCATCAACTCAACCTGCAATGGACCGATCACGGACGTCGCGGACGCCCAGAGCGTAGGCCACGGCATGGGCGCGCGCCTCTGGATCGCAGATC
The DNA here is from genome assembly GCF_047715735.1 of Aspergillus multicolor. Lineage (NCBI taxonomy): Eukaryota > Fungi > Ascomycota > Eurotiomycetes > Eurotiales > Aspergillaceae > Aspergillus > Aspergillus multicolor. The sequence goes on along the minus strand of NW_027395952.1, from coordinate 65,134 downwards.
CCACAAACCATCATCGTCTCTGCCCCGTCGGTATACCAGGTGAGATCCTGATCCAGGGACCAGGTATGGCGAGGGGGTATCTCAATGACGCCGCGAAAACCGAAGCGGGATTCATCCGCAACCCGGCGTTTGCGGAGCGCTTTGGTCTAACGAATACACGGGTTTATCGTACTGGTGATCTTGGACGCCAGACCGAGGACGGGAAGGTCACGTACCTCGGCCGCATGGATACGCAGATTAAAATCCGCGGGCAGAGGGTTGAGGTCGGCGAGGTGGAGTATTGGGTTGGGAGGGAGATGGAGGGTGTCAAACATGTTGCTGTTGTGCCGGTCGCGAGGGGGGACAAGCAGGTGCGGCTTGCGGCGGTTATTGAGTTCAAGGATGGACGGACGCCAGAGGGCGAGTCTGAGGTCTTTGGAAAATTGAAGAAGACGCTCTCCTCGCAGCTCCCGCCATATATGGTTCCTGGTCTCTATATCCCTGTTCCTCAAGTACCCTTAACCATCTCCGGGAAGCTTGATAGGCGGGTCATCAAGCAGATGGTTGAGGCCATGTCGTCTGAAGAGCTAGAGACGTGTACAGCTGGCGAAATCCGCACGCATATCCCACCGTCAACAGAAATGGAAAAAGCCCTGCAGGCTGCTTGGGCCGCTGCGCTTGGTATCGAGATTGAGTCTGTCGGCGCGGACGATGACTTCTTCCAGCTGGGTGGCGACTCGGTCGTTGCGATGCATGTTTCCGCTGCGAGTCGCCAGGATGAAGTGATCAGGGGTTTGGCGGTCGGGGATATCTTTATGAACCCGCGTTTGTCGGATTTGGCCGTGTTTTTGGAGGGGAGGCAAGCGGAACAGGGTGTTGAGGAGGTTGAGGAATTGGAGGGTGATGAGAGTCCGTTTGCGTTGCTGCAGGAGGCGTTGGATTTTGATTTGGAGTTGAAGGAACTTGTTGGATAGGTTTTGCATGGCTTTTACGGCGTTACTTGTATAGTTTAACGATTTGGTGTAATATGGCCAGTTACCAACGAAGAATTGAATTGTATAGCTCTATCATGCATTGTAACGGATCTGACCAGTCCTTCTCAAGACCGCATGACCTAAAGGCACTATACAGGGTCCGTAGAACCTGCAGAATCCAAACTATCAGGATTGTTACCAGAGGGAGGATAGGTGGCATGCATAAACAGGCACACTTTCAGCACAATGTCTGGGTATACCATAGGTACCTCTGAAATGGATGGACACGCATATTGCCAATCAATCTCTATGCCTCTGTGGGCTAACAAAATACATGTCTAGTACCCTTATGCTGCCATGGAGTTCTGGCGAGAAAACTAACCTTGTTCAGACATGTGGGAGACAGTCAATCCCGATCCCTGTCCGGGGACAACCTGAGCTGGACTAAAGTGTTTTCATTCATTTTACCAACTTTATTTTGGCTTTTGGACTCATCAATCACACTGTAAGAAGCCCAAGCTGAAGGTACTCTGTTTCTTCAGGCTTGTAGCGTACGGGGAGAAAATTGCCTCCTTTTATCGTCACCTCAATGGGTTCCCTAGCTGGAGTAAGGGCTTCCCCCATTACCTTCGACCAATGTTCGCGGTGCGGAAGCGGAGATTCGTCATTGGAGATAGCCTTGTCCTACATATACTATGGTTCCTTCCTATTGCGCCATGAAAGCTGCAATGGTTGCAGGCGTGGTTTACCACAGGCAGGTGCGATCCACTCGCCCCGGTTCCCAGCGATGGACTCTCATTCCAACTACCATACCTCCAAGACCATTGCCCTGTTGACCATGCAGATTACCCAGGGGCCATTATCGGCCAACTAAGTCACACCGTCTTTGATTTGCCACATAATATCTATCCTGATTGTCCGAGTTTTCCGGGAGGAGCTTGTGCTCTGAGTGTAAGCCTCCGAGCCCCTACTAGCGACCCGGCACATCGATACGGTAGGTTGGAATATGTGAGTCCAATAACAAATACGTCTGCCTAGAGATTGTCGCACGGCTGTACAGGACCGTCGCACGGCGAAGACGGCGCAATCGCTTCCAACTCCATGACTAGCTATGCTTGCTCGCCGCGTATCACAATCTTTGCCTCGCGCTAGATACCTGAGGACTCCGGGGATCCAGACATCCCCAGGCAGTCTGCATATGACCGCATGGCGTGATATTGGTCCAGTGAGGGTCACTTGCTTGATCGCCATCTTTGTTGTTTATTCATCCTACGCGCCGTCAAGGAACTCTATCGAATTCTGCAATCCCCGTCGTGAGTTGTGTAGAACGTTTCCAGACCTTTCAAACCACACGGGCCTGTGAGCATCCACTAGGTTGTACAGAGAAGGGCCAAGAGCTGCTGTTTCTCTCTTAAGACCAGCGAACCATCTCGAATACCTGCTTGAGTTGGGATCGTTTGCCACAGTCCCTGACGTCGTCATCTTATTTCTCATCGGGAAGCCTTTCATCCTAGGGTTTGGTATTAGCGTCATGGCCTACTCAAGGCTTTAATTCGACCCTGCTATGATGGAGGCAGGTTTTGCTCTCCTCGCCAATATTGTATTCAAGGTTCACATTCTGATCTTGTCTGAGCATTCCATCGTGCCTAACTATTGTAGACGAATACATCAATGAGCACCAAGCAAGATGCGGATATACCTCGTCGGTCGGATGATCAAGCAGCGACAACAGCCCATCTGCCCTCTACCTCCTCTGGCTTCTATCGGAATTGGGACTTCTGGGTGATCTTCTTGGTGAGTCTCTCTTTCGATGCTTATTAGAACTGCAGTGACCTGGTAGTCGTCCTCCCTTGGCTTTCATGCCGCCTTGTTAGGGACCTCGCCTGGGTGGCATTTACTTTTGACGGACATGCCTGCTACCCTGGGCAAAGGTCTGTCATCGTACCAATTTTTCCGGCGATATATGCGGCTAACATCGTATAGACAAGGTTCCGACGTTGAACTGGGCCTTCCCCACGCTGCTCTTTGCACAAGCATTTAGCAACATCTTCTTCGGTCGACTCTCGGACTATATTGGGCGGCGGTGGATCTTCGTCGCAGGCAATTTGGTGGCATTTGTCGGATTCTTGTCATGCAGCAGAGTGTCTCATGGGCATTCAATATCGGGGTTGGTAAGCTTAACCTATCACTTCCGAGGGGGCCACATTACTGACATTGATCAGCATGTTCTCATCGGACTAGGTACCGGCATTCAAGTGCTGGGCCCTTTTCTAGCATTGGCAGAACTCGTCCCGGTCTATCTACGGTTTGCAGTCACCGGCGGCTGTGTCGCTCTGCTTGCCCCGTACCAAGCAGTGTATCCGGTGATAGGTGAGTTGTCTAACAGTAAACAAAAAAACAAACGAATACTGACTTCCGAAGCGGAGGCATTGACGCAGAGAACGGCCGAGTCCTGGCGGTGGTGCTACTCGATCAATGCTATCTTCTCATTTGTCGCGTTCGTTGGCTTTGCTGTTGCCTACAACCCCAAGCCACTGAGACAATTCGATGCACCCATTCGTACTCGGAACTGGATTTCCCTGATACTAATCGCATCATCAACTTGTCTTGAATACTTTGCCGTGTGGGGAGATCGACTATGGGGTACGTTCCTCCTTAACCCGCCCGCTTGTCTATAAGTATTGCTGACGACCTGCAGCGTGGGACTCCGCTCGTGTCATCGCGCCGATTGTCGTCTCCGGCTCATTCCTGCTAGCGACTCCTGTATATGGTGGGTGAGCCACACCTAGGTAAACGATGAACGACGGCTCACCCGCTACAGAGGCTCTATACGGCGGCGACGGTGCTGCTATACCCGGATACTTGTTTCGCAGTTGGGTAACCGTATCTCTCGTCCTTTCGGGAGCTCTTTGTGTCGTCTTTCAGGCGATTCACGGTCGGACGGGTATGGGACTTGCTTGGAATACGGTTGGCTTGCCCTCTTCTCGTTTTTGGATGACTGCCACTGTATGCTAACCCTCCTCGTCAGAGCACGTTCACGACTGGAACTGTAGCCGGGTCGATCATTGCTACTGCCGCCCTCTTCCGTCCAAGACGCATCAAATGGCATGTAGTCGGCGGTGCTGTTGTCAGTATGGTCTTCTTGTCCGCGTTGGCAGCTGCACGTCCCGAGCGCTATCGCATGGACCAAGCATTCAATACCCTCATCGGCATCGGTGTCGGATATGTGCTTGTTACTGCTTATACTGCGGCACCTATGACCGCGAAGCACAGAGACATGGGCTGTGTTGTTGGGACGATGGCTGCGGTGAGGACGCTTGTCGGATGTATCCTGTGTAAGTCCATCTCGTCCATCTCGTCGGCATCGCTAATCAAATCGCATATCTAGGGGCGGTATTATACGCCATTGTAAGGCAATCCTGCCCATAATTTCATTCTGATACTGATTATTATACATAGTATCTTCCTAAGCTCCACAACGACCTCGTCTCCAACATGGCGGGTGCTCTCCCCCCAGAAAGCATCCCAGCGCTTGTCGAGGCCATTGACGCCGCGCAAGCCACCGGGGACCCCAGCGGTCTTCTCCAGGTTCCCGGTGTGACTTTGAAGATTCTCATGCATCTCCAGCTGGCCCTAGTTGGCGCAGCTACGAGCGCATTTCACCTGCTCATTTGCATTTCGTTCGTCTATGCGGCGCTCATCCTCGGCATCGCTTTTGCCTCGCCCAATGTTGACAAATACTTATCGTCCGAGATTTTGGCGCATAATAGGATACGGGGATCAAGCCATGCTGACCCTGATTGTGAGGATGAAGTGGGCGCTTAGGAGGTGCGAATACGCTTACGCTTATGCTTACGCTTACGGTGTGATGCATACCATCTATAAATATATATACTCAACTTTCTGATTAACAGTCCACTTCAACAGGGCTGTCACATAGACTAGTTTCTATCGTTCTTTCTGCAGTGTGGAAGGGATGTTCTACATGGTTAGAATCCGGTCTGGATGTACTTTATGATGGCACTCCAGCAATAGCATAATTATTTGTGACCTCGTCCCACACTAACTCCTCCTGTTAAATCATTTTGTCGAATCTATCCCTCATAGGGTACCCTTGTACCGCACCTTAGCAGAAGCTGTTGCGAAAATTCCCCGTTAACTGTCTCTAAGAGCTGTGTGCAGGATGTGTGAGGAGACGGGCTGCCTCTACCAACACTGAGGTCAGAGCGAGAGGTCAGAGCATCCAGCATTGTGCAAAACGCCGAAGGCACTGGCAGGAAAAGTTGGCCCCGTGCATTCCATTGGCCATATACGCCCTGCGCGTTCTAGGCCGGTGCCGAGTGCTTGCTGGTCATGGTAGTACGTGCTCGGCGTTTCAGCCTGATATCAGTGCAGATTTCCCCGCAAAGGTGGCAGGGGTATGCGCATGCCAATGTTACACCTGGCTCAATCGGAGGCGAGCAATTCTTTGAACGAGGATACGTTTGAGCGATGTCTCCAGCACCAGCATTGGCCATCTCGAGCAAGGTACTTTTGATAACGCGGTCGGCGGACGGGATGGGAGGGGTATGCGTATTAGTATAGCAGGGATCTGGGAGATACTATAGCCACTCTATGCATGTGGCAGCTAGCTAGCAACGGTGACTTTAAATAAACCGACTCTGTCCAGGGACCCGTGCTTGTTGTGTCCTGCTCTCGGTGATACCGTTCGCACCTTCCAAACTGGCTCAACACTCGCTAGCAATGACGTCCCTCCCCTATCTAGCCGCATACATTGTGGCCACCTACCTCGTCCTCCATTACAGCTACAACATATTCCTCCATCCACTCAGAAAATACCCCGGCCCCAGACTCCGCGCAGCCAGTCAAATCCCCTTCCTCCTCGGGCTAATCAGCGGGCGCCACCACCTCATCATCAAGGACCTCCATGAACAGTACGGAACGGTCGTGCGCTTTGCGCCGGGTCATCTCTCGTACATCACCACCGACGCCTGGCGCGAGATCTACGGGCATAAGAAGTACGGCCAGCCGGAGATGAGCAAGGAGGTCCGGTTCAATGTGCCCGACCCCAATGCACCAACTGTCTTCCTTTCGTCTCGAAAGCAACACAGCCATTACCGCCGCCTGCTATCCCATGGCTTCTCTGATCGGGCGCTGAGGGAGCAGGAGCCTCTCTTGCGGGGCTACACTGACCTCCTCGTTAAGGGACTGGCTCGGGTCTCGAAGAATGGCAAACCAGTTAATCTTGTTGAGTGGTTCAACATGACCACCTTTGATATCATCGGTGATCTGACCTTCGGCGAGCCCTTTGGCTGTCTGGAGACGGGGACTCTGCACCCCTGGGTGCGAGGTATCTTTGATGGTCTTAAAGCAATCACTTATCTCGCCGTCGCTCAGCACATCCCCTTGATCGGACCGTATACGCAGGATTTGCTGAAGCTGGTCATGATCAATGATGCTTTCAAAGAGCGACGGGCGCATTTCAACTACTGTCATAATAAGGTCACGCGTCGTTTGAATAATACTAGTCACCGGCCGGACTTTATGGAGGGTATCCTAAACAAGCCCCCGGGGAAGGGGATGGTCTTCCCTGAGCTGGTAAGCCATTCGTCGGTCCTAGTCATTGCGGGCAGCGAGACTACGGCTACTTTGCTGTCGGGTGCTATGTATCTGCTTATGACGAACCCTGATAACATGCAGAAGCTAGTGGAGGAAGTGAGAGGGACATTTGGTAGTCCAGACGAGATCAGCATTGAAGCCATCAACCGCCTGGTCTATCTCCAAGCCGTCATCGAGGAGTCCTTGCGCTTCTATCCCCCGGTTGCAACAGGTCTTCACCGCGAGGTTCCGAAAGGAGGATGGCATATTGATGGGCGATACGTGCCCGCTAGAGTATGTGACCAACCTATATTCTGAACCTATCGTAGACTGACAGTCCCAGACCGCAGTAACAGTAAGCCACTATGCGGCGTACCACTCGCCCACCAACTTCCAACAACAAGACGAGTTCATCCCCGAGCGATTCATAGACAAGTCTGCGTTCGATGATAATCGCGATGTCCTGCAGCCCTTCCACGTGGGTCCGCGGAACTGCATTGGGAAAAAGTGGGTTGGCTCTCCTATATATATTGAGCATAGCTGACCAGATAGCCTCGCATACGCGGAAATGAAGCTCATCCTGGCGTGTCTGGTGTACCACTTTGATTTCCAACTCAGCGAAGAATCGACAGACTGGCTAGACCAAAAAACGTTTCTGATCTGGGAGAAGCATCCACTGCAGGCCCACTTGTCGCCTGCCAGACCCCCCAGTGTGCATTAGCGATCTACATTAAAATGTGCTCAAGATCTGCATAGAGTTGTGCACACAATAAGTGCAAGTTATGCAGCCGATCGGGGCGATCTCTCTCCAGACTATTTGCATCATCCCTTGGCTCTCTGCTTTTGCTTTTGCTTCTTCTTTTTCCTCCTTACCCCTCTCCTTTTTTCATCTCATCTGTCGCTCTTTTCTCTATAACCCGTACACTCCTTACCGTTTTCTAATCATGGCCGACGACGCCTTGAACGACAAGGCCGCGTCTGGTCGCAAACGCCGCTTGCCCGCTTTCCTGGACCACTTCACTCCCCGCGATCTCAAGATCTTCTTCCGCTGCTGGGTCGCCGTCTGGGTTGCGTCCCTGTTGATCTTTATTAACCCCGTCGCATCGAATTTCGGACAGGCCACATTCTTCGCCTGGTGAGTGACTGACAGCGACCTCTAGCTCTAGTATGACGCAATGCTGACTTGATCGCTACAGTATGGTTCTATTCATGCTGCCTCCTTCTGGTGTTTTATTCGTGTATATCCTCGGATCGTTGTCACTTTTTGTCGGTATTTGTCTCGCCTGGGCATGGGGGGTGATCGCCCTGAAGGCTGCGCTCGCCGCCAGACCAGACTCCGACACCCAGGCCAGACTCGCGGCCCTGCAACAGGCTGCGGCAGCTGAAGCCCAAAACACGGGAGAATCGGCCAGCAGTATTGCGCAGCGCTTGGTGTATAATGGGTGGATGCTGGATGCCCGCGTTACCTCTATTCTGTTCTGCATGATGTGTCTCTTCATCTACTTCATGGTATGACATTCGCCGAGTTTTGGGTTTCTGATCACTAATCATACCAGGCGCGCCTTCGAGCAGCGAATCCCAAGACTGCATTTACCTCTATTTTTGGTATTATTATCGCTGATTTGTTCCTCTGCTACGGGCCTGTTCTGCCCTCGTTCAATGGGACTCTGCCTCTGTCTCTGGTGAAGCCAGCCGCTGCAGGCGTCGGACTGGGTGTCGCCTGTTCGATCCTGTTCTTCCCCCGCTCCAGCTCTGATATCATCCGCGAGGGAATGGGAGATCTCCTCGAGCTACTCAAGTCGTCGTTGCAGTTCTCGCATTCTTCCATCGGCAAAAGCGAAGATCCCGATCTCAAAGACCTGCAAAAGCGGCGGACCAAGATCATCGAGCAATACCGGCTTTTGGAACCCTCGTTCGCTTTCCTACCACTTGACTTTCACATCGGGTCCTGGGGCCCTGAAGCGGTTGGGTCATTTAGAGAGCCCGTTCGACACCTCGTGGCTGCCATCCTGGCGCTAGCAGACTTCCACAAGGGCACGGCCGAGAGCCGGATGTATGCCCAGGAGCTGCGGGCTTCATCACTTAAAGACACGGAGAGTGATATAGATGAGAAGAAAGAGCGCAAGGTCGGCGCGCATCATCGCTCGCAGCTGGTTGAGTTAGTCAACCAGTTGCAGTACACCGAGCGCCATGCCGTCGGCGAAGAGATCGCAAACCAGCTCACGGACCTCAGCGGCAAGGCTATGGGAACTTGCTTAGAGGGACTGGATGTTATCAGTGAATGTGTCGGGTTCGTCGGTCGCCAGCGCTGGTATCATAAGGCGCCACCTGGAGCACATGAGGAGTTACATGAGCGCACCAAGACCGTCCTCCAGGATCTGCAGCAAACGCGAAAGGCCTTTCTGGCTGAAATGACGCAGGCTCTGCTCGATGCATATGGACCAGCACTTGACAACTTCAACCAAGACGAGAACAATCGCGCAGACCAGCTGGCGGGGATCATCCTCTGCATGAACTTCCAGGAGCACATGAGCAATGCCATGGAAAAGACTGAGGTCTTGCTGGAGCGTATCTCCGACGTCTTCCCACAAGCCTCCCGAACTCGCTTTTTCGTTCCGAAGAGTTTGAAGTATGCCGGACAGTGGCTGGTCGGGAAGAAGACCAAGGCGCCCAATATGGCGCCGACCAGCGACAATCTGGACGATCCGAATGAAACCCCAGAGGGGGATGCCACCCAGGCTGCGCAGGAGAAGCTGCGTGTCCGTCGTGGATATCGGCCTCGGGCGCGTCATCCTCTGGGCAGGGCCATTCTGGGGATCTACCACTGGTTCACCTCGGACGAGGGAATGTTTGCCTTACGTATGGTGGTTGTTACTATTGCCGTCGGCATCTCTGCCGTTCTTCCGAATACTGCTGGTTTCTTTTACCGTGAACGAGGGTTCTGGGCGTTGATCATGTCGCAGACCGGGCTGCTGGTTTACATGGCCGACTTCACTTTCTCGGTACTTGCTCGAGTCATTGGCACGATCTTTGGAGGGCTCTTAGGCTTGGTGGCCTGGTATATTGGCTCTGGTCATGGTCCGGGCAATCCGTATGGCCTTTCTGCTACAATGGCTGTTCTGCTCATCGTATTCCTCTGGCTCCGACTGTACCTCCCACCGGTCTTCCTCCAAGGAGCCATCATGAGTGCCGCGACGTTCCTGCTTGTTGTGGCGTACAGCTACGTTGATACGTAGGTTAGCCCTTCTATTTTAAATCCTCATCACTAACCATGCCTTCAGTCACAACCCAACATACGGCTCGCCCGGCGTCGGATACCAAGTCTTCTGGCGCCGCCTCCTCCTCGTCCTCATCGGCATCGGCGCAGCAACGATCGTCCAGATGCTCCCCCGTCCTCCCTCAGCAGCTCGCCACATCTGCAACTCCCTATCACGATCGCTCCGCACACTATCCGACCACTACGCCCTCCTCCTCTCCTGCTGGGGCCGCGCCGGCGACGAAGGCAAAACCATCACCGAGCCCATCTGGCTCGAACTCACCGAGTCGCTTGTTCTGCTTGAGGGTCCGATATTCAATCTTAAGTTTGAATTCTCCAGCTCGCGCTTTGATTCGGAGAGCCTGGGACAGGTAAAGCAGATCTGTCATGCCATCAACGGTCTCCTTTCGAGGCTGCTTGTTGCGTCGGCCACACTGCCCCAGGCATACAAGGACCGTCTCGCCGCTCATATGGGCCTGCTCGATCACCGCTGCATCGGCGAGATCATGGCTGTCCTAGGCGTCGCCGAGCAGTCTCTCCGAACGGGCGATGCGCCGCCCGAGATCCTCCCGACACCGCTTGTTCGACGGGCTCTTGAGTACTCGCATACGCATCATATGGATCATCCTGTTCTCAACGCGGAGATGATCCGTGACGAGGACTACCGCCGGTACTGCGTTGCGCTGGCGGCGTATGTTTCGTTCCTGGGGCAAATTGATGGCTTGGTGCTGGTGATCAAGGGTGTTCTGGGTGAAGCGCATCTGGTGAGTCGGGAGTTGGTTGATTTGGTGTAACCTTGCATTGTAAATAGCCTATAGATCTAGATTCTGTCCTATGGCACGCTTAGCACTTGAAAGTGTATACCTCTCTTCCTTTCTTATCTGTCCCCTTATACTCCACGGTCTTCCCATCATCAGATACAACCCTTCTGCTATCCCCATTATGCAGAATAATATCCAGATCCTTCCACGCCGGGACGAAACCATTGCTCTCATCTTTGTTAAAGCCCACAATCACCCGATCCTCGGTGGCCTCATATGTGATCGTGTAGCTCGACACCTTCTGCTCAATCGAGATCCCATCATCTTCCATCCATGTCGTGGCAAACACGGTCCCATGCGAACTAGCCTTTGGCGGGAAGATCTCAACACCGCGGTAGTCGTCCACCTCTGTAACAGCCAGCGACGCCTCCGTCTCGTCACCAGGAACTCTCGTCTGCACAGCCTTGCCCACGGGAATCGCACCCCCGATCTTCGCCAGCAAAGCGATACTCTCTTTCCACGCAGAGGACACCTCAACCCACTGCCCAGACGCGTAGTATGTATACGGCGCATTCATGTTCACGAACCCGTAGTCGAACTCAGCCCCCTCCCTGCTCTTCCTAGGCAGATAAATCCTCGCGACATCAACACCAGGCTCATACACCCCCGCAACCAAAATCGTCTCCCCAAACCAGAACTGCTCCTCGCCCCGCTTGAGCCTCGCAATCCACACCTCGGGGTCCGACTCATATCCCCACCCGACCCAGCGCTGCGGCGGAGACGCATAGAAGTGGCTCTCGAGTCCGAGGTTGTAGATATACGGTAGTATCTCGTACCGCCGCTTTATGGTGTCTCGCACCAGAGGTGTGATCTCGGGGTACATCCACGGCTCGATCACGTCGCCGACTTCATTGTTGGAGGGGGAGGTCTTGAAGCAGTTTATTGCGAAGCGCGGGCTGTAGATGCCCAGTTGGATCCAACGCAGCAGGAGTTCGGGCGAGGGTTGCGGGCCTTCGAAGCCGCCGATGTCGTGGCCTTCGCACTACACACATTACCACTATCAGTTAGAGGATGTTGGAGGGTTGGATGGGTGGGATAGATGCATACCTGCAAAAGCGACATCGCCGCATTCAACGACAGCGCATTCGCCCCCTTCATGCTCGCCCAGCTCGTAACGTTATCCCCGCTCCATGTACTTGCCGAGTACCGCATCGTGCCGGCCGTCGCACTGCGCGTCAGCACGAAAGGCCGCACATTCGGCTCGAGGTCCCTCAATGCATCATGCGACGCCTTCCCCATCAGCTCCGTGTGCATCGCGCGCCCCCAGAGTCCGACGCTCTTATTGCCACTCTGGCTCTTCGCAGCCTCTGAAACAGCCGGCTCGGTCAGTGCAAGCACCCACTCGTCGTTCGGCAGCGTATACTCGTTATTGTCGTTCCACATCCCGTCGATTCCGGCCTTCTTGAGAGACTGCACGCCCTCATGCCACCATTTGAATGCTACCACAGAGCTAAAGTCAACGTGGCACCCGTCGCCCCCTGTTCCCCCACCTGCACTCCAAAGACGCATGTACCCCGGCTCTCCGGTCTCAGGGTCTGTGAAGAACCCGTTCCCCTCAATCAACTTCTTGAAATCAGGATGCGAAGCGAGTGTAAACGGCTTGATGTTCGTGATCAACCGGATCCCGCGAGCATGGTACCGCTTAATCCAGCCCTCGGGGTCCGGGAAGCGGTACCGATTCCATGTAAACACCGTTCGGACCTTGGGTTCGACTTCAGAGATAGAGTACCCCGAGCTCATCTGGTGCCCCGAGCACGGGATACCATGTTCGACAAGTTTATCGGCGAACTCCATGAGCGCTTGGTTTGCGGGTGGGCTGTCCATCGCGCTGTATCGGTAGCCGCCGGAGATGTACCCGTATGCCCAGCGCGGCACCGCGAGCGGGAACCCCACGAGCTCGGCGTAGGAGCGCACGACGTCCTTGAGTGTTTTCCCGATGATGAGGTACTGCTCCAATCCCCCGAAGTCCTGCCGGTACACCTTGAAATGTCCCCACAGCCCGTCGACCTCCGAACCCACGCTCCATGTCCCCCGGCCGTGTGTCGTGGAGAAGATCGCGATGCATCCGGACGGCGTGGCTTTAATAAGCAGCGGAATGTGCTTGTATAGCGGGTCGGTGTTGTACACGTCGTACCCGAAGCTGTCAGTTGCCGAGAGCTGGAAGTGTCGGTTTGTGAGGTCCATTGGGGCGGATTTCTCGCCGAGTCCGACGTGGAGGGCGGTCCGGTCATGTTGCGTATAGTGCGCGATGCCGGGGCCGTCGATCACGTAGGAGCGCAGAGGGAGGTCGTGGTAGAGGGGTGTCTCCTGGTCTTTCCAGTATACAGAGACGACGGGGGTGTTTTCCCAGTTGACTGTGGCTTTGACGTTTCCGACGTTGATTTCTTTCTGGAGCTCGCTGCTGCTGCCGGAGATCTCGACGCCATTGAGGTTTGTTTCTGGCTTCGTGACGCTGGGGTATGGAGGAAGGGGGTGTGTAGGCGAGGTGAAGGTGACGCGGAAGAGGTTCTCGCGGACGGCTTCAAAGGAGAAATCGAACGAGCGCTTGTTGGCGCCTTCGGAGTGAAGGAAGACAGCGGGACTGGAGTCCTGCGCCTGGATCTGCGTGTAGCCCTTGGGGGTGTATTCTTTCTGTGGCATGATGGTAGTGTTTGAAATCAATGATGAATGTCAATGCCGTGAATAACGCGACAACGAAGCTGTATTTGAATCTCATCCAGCTCCAACAGCTCCCCTCCTTGTCCGAGGGGCACGGGGGGCAGCACGCACGATGGCGTAGCTGTGTCGGTGCTCGGGGTCTTCTCCGATGTATACACGTCCAGACAGTCGGTCCAAGACCCCGAAGACCGAAGTTACCCCAAAGTGCGCGACACGAGGGCGCCATTGGAGGTTGTCATGTAAGAAGAGGTCGGAGATGGTCCGTGGGCTTGCTTGCTCTTTGTTAGTCTGCTTTTAGCCTGCAGATAGTGTCCTGCTAGGCCGCAGCTAAAGCAGCCGGTGTTTCTCCAGGTGGGCGCGAGCTTAATGGGCTGATGGCCCTCGGACTTGCCTTCCTTCGTCCGATGTGGGAACATTATGCCAGTCCCATTTCCCCGCGGGGTGCCCCAGATTGTGGTTAGTATACGGCCTGTCACAGATATAACTGCCATCCCCCGTTGCTGCCCCCTGTCTGGTATTGATCGTCAGAGAATGCATCTGCTGGCGTTGTATCTCAACGGCTGACTTGGCCTTACTCACATCTTTTTCACTCCATATCTCACAGTCTGTCTGCTGAGAAATCTCGCCATGTCGGACCCAGTCCCTCCCCCCAAGTCCACGCAGGACGAACGCATCGAGTTCGCCCCATCTCCAGCCCATACACCGATCAAACCCTCCCAGCCAGACCACCAAGAAGCACGCAAAGACCGAGCTCTCGAGCTCATCGAAGACGCCGGCCACTCCACCATCCTCACGCCAGAAAACAACAAGCGCGTCCTCCGCCGCATCGATCTTCGTCTCCTCCCCATCCTGCTGGGCATTTACTTCCTGCAGCAGCTCGACAAGTCGACCCTCTCCTACGGCTCGGTCTTTGGTCTCATCGAAGATGCCAACCTCCACGGGCAGCAGTACTCGTGGCTCGGGTCGAGTATCTACCTCGTGCAGCTTGTGGCACAGCCGGCGATCGCGTATATCCTTGTTAAGATCAGGCTGGGCAAGTTTCTGGCTGTCATGGTGTTCTTCTGGGGGATTTTGCTGGCGTGTATGACTCCGGCGCGGTCGTTTGGGGGGCTGCTGGCTTGTCGGATCTTTCTGGGGGTGTTTGAGTCTGGGATTCGTGAGTGCCACCATCCATATACCATAGAGTACATGGATACTGACGTGACAGCACCCGCCTTCATCGCCATCACGCAAATGTGGTACCGTCGCCGCGAGCAGCCCATGCGTCTGAGCTCATGGTACGCCATGAACGGTGTCGTCAACATGGTTAGCCCATCCCATCCCAATGCTCTTTACTGTCATCCTAACAAGTGCATGAAGTTCGGCAGTCTCATCGCCTTCGGCCTCGGCCACATCCACTCCAGCCTCGCGCCCTACCAGATCATATTCCTCTTCTTCGGCCTCGTCACGGTCGCCTTTGCCTTCGTCGTGCTCTTCTTCCTCCCGGACTCGCCCATGCAATCGAAATTCCTGAATGAAGAGGATAAACTCCTCGCGATCGAGCGCCTCCGCATGAACCAGCAGGGTATCGAGACGCACGAGTGGAAGTGGGCGCATGTCAAGGAGGCGTTTCTGGACGTCAAGTCGTTCTTTTGGTTTGCGTTGATGTTTTCGATTTCGTATGCCCCCGATTTTCTTTTACTTACCACCATTCATGGGCGTGTCTTGCTTACAGTGTTTAGGATCCCCAGCGGCGGCATCACGACCTTCGGACCGCTGATCATCGAGTCCTTTGGCTTTGACCAGCTCAAGACTATGCTTTTCAACATGCCCTTCGGCGCAATTCAGCTCATTGCAACCCTTGGTGGTGCATGGCTGGCGACGAGGTATAAGACCAAAGGTGGTGTCGTGGCGCTCCTCTGTCTCCCTGCTATTGCGGGCTGTGTGATGTTGCTGGAGATTCCCCGTGGCGACTCGCATAAGGGGCCGTTGCTTGCGGGTTATTATATTGTATGCTCCTGTTACCTGAATGTTCGGAAGATGCTGACGTGTTTAGATCTCTGTGTACCCTGGCATCAGTACGTCTAACCGATCATTTCTCTGACCCTGAAGCGAGTCTACTAACATAACCAGCACCCATGATCTACTCCTGGGCCGCCGCCAACACAGCAGGCGAGACGAAGAAGAAGGTCATTAACGGTATCCTGCTTGTCGGGCAGTGCGCGGGTAATGTTAGTACCACTTACGACCTTCCAATATTTTGAGGGCAGGGCTAATCGTACCAGGTCGTCGGCCCAAACCTCTACACCACTGAAGAGGCACCCCTGTACAGACGCGGTCTGCTTTCCAAGTAAGACAGACCCCTACCTCCTCATCTCCACATAGGTTCTAATATAATGTTTAGTCTAGCAATGTTCTGCGTCCTCGTTGTGCTCTGCGCGTGAGTCCCGTCTTCCCTCTCCTCTCCTCCCCTTCTTTCTTGCAAGCCATTCTAATTGCTTAGGCTCAACATGGCAACAATCTTCCTCTTCAACAAACGACAAGAGAAGCGCCGCGTGGCCATGGGCAAGCCCGCCAAGATCATCGATCGCTCGATGCAGGCTGTCGGCGAGACGGAGATCGATAGCAAGGACGATGTCGTTCAGCGCGTGGACGATAATGCGTTCAAGGACTTGACGGACTTTGAGAATGAGGATTTTGTGTATGTTTATTAGCCACGGGCTTGGTTGTAGTATGTGTGTAAGGTGTGGGAGGCACAAGTCAACAGCGAGTGTAGGAATAGGCTCCAAATCATGAATGAACGGCTTTGTTTCCGAATCAGAATCATTATTTGTATCCAGAGAGCAAAGACCAACCCCATACCCACCTACCCCTTCTCCACAGCCTACCAGTACCGTAAGCACACTAAGTCCTTCTGCACCACTGTACGGAGTAAGCCGACCGGGGGTATTCCGATCAGATCAGCTGCACCGTACGACTCCAACTCCAACTCCGCCCCGCGTTTCATCGGATTAGCCGGGGTTGTCTTTCATGCACTGGAGCTCTCTCATTCCAGACCATATCTTATCACGGAGATACTTGTACAGAAAATGTCGGAAGATTCATATCTCGTCCCCCCGCCCGCCTCAATGAAGCGCATCCCGGTAAGTCTTCCATCCCGGCCTTACCATCCTCCTGTGAGCGTGAGCACTAACAGTCGCAGAAAGCATGCAGCGCCTGCCGACAATCCAAGGTCCATCCGTCCCCAATACCAATAGATCCCGTGCACAGCGGCCTCTGATATTAATTGGATGCAGGTAAAATGCGACGGCAAACGCCCCTGCACGCGCTGCTGCAAGATCAAGAAACAGTGCGTGTTTTTTGAGGTTCCGAGGGATCCTGTTGTTGAGTACGTCTCCTCCCCTGTGTTTGTTGCTGGATAGACTTTGCTAAGGCGGCGCAGACGGCTTGAGAATGTCGAGTCCGAGGTCCGTCGGTTGCAGGGGCAGCTTGAGGAGATGAGGGAGGTGTTGAGGCTCCAGTTTCAGGGACACAATGGCCAGGCATTGAATGGAGCTGATTCCCAGACATGTGGAGAGAGTTTCTCGACTATATCCCCGCCAGTAATGACGGAGAACACTCCCTTTCTCGGACAGAATAACATGCCTCTACAACAGCATGCCCCGCTAATTCAGGACGAGATGCATCGCCCGGCAAAGAGACGACGCTCCGGTTTCGAGATCAGAGAGGACCCGATCACAGATTTCATCAGCAAGGGGCTCATTACGATGGAATACGCGGCGAACTGCTTTACAACGTATATTGTCTTCTCCAAGACTCGATGGCTCTATGCTAATAATGTCTATAGCTTCTATCAAGGCTGTGTATGTCTATACACACGCTCTTATGATCGATGGAGTGCTGACTTTAACAGGATAGGTACATACCCATCTTCGACCCAAAGCACGATACGTTTGAGTCGGTGCGCTATCGGAGCAGTATGCTGCTGAACGCGATATGTACAATCGGCAGTCGTGTCGAGTCGAGTAAGTCAACCGTTGTTGTCTATGAGACCAATTCTAATTGTCGAGGATCAGGATCCGGGACCCAGCTGTCGGAGTTGCTGCAGACGGAGCTGAAGAAGTGGATCAACGTGGTGATTCAGAACGAGACGTTGAACTGCTTGGAGTCGGTTCAGGCATTGCTGGTTATTGCTTGCTACTCCGCTGAGCGCTCATTGATTCTCTCGTTTGCGACTCGCATGGCGCTTGACCTCAGCCTTGATGAGGCGTTCGAGGAGCTGACGCATCGGCTGACCATGAAGGATGTTGAGGGAGCTCCTGACATTGCAGCGCTGGCTGAAGAGGAGAATGTCCTCATGCGCAAGTCCCGAACGTGGTTTGGGCTCTTAGTTTTAGAGCATATGTAGGTGTTCGTCCGACTGGGGCGATTCCTTTTCTGATCGCTCTTAGATTCAGTCTCGACGGTGGGAAGCCCCCGGGCATTCGAATGACAGGAAATGCGCGGCGGTGCCGTAAATTGCTCCGTCATCCTTCTTCAACTGTGTTGGACCTTCGGTTATTCTCTCAGGTTGAGGTACGCTCGATACCCTCATTTGCAAGCAGTCGCTAACAGTCCCAGCTGAACGTAATCAGAGGTGCGGTGTTCAGCCGACATTGACCGTGTCGAACTAACGATGCCAGTGCATATCAACGAAACCTTAGGCGGCAAGGCACCGCTAGCTCGAGCCGATATCGCGGCATTCGTGCAGGACGCAAAGCTTGATCTGGACCTTTGGTTTGAGTAAGTTGCCACCACCACCCTCAAGCACTCATCTGACGAACGCAGTGACTGGCAACGGATAATAGGTACAGCCCGCGATAGAAATCATTGGCGCCAATGCTGATAAGACAGAAAACGCTCTCGCGCCCGACGACGAAGAGCGAGCGCCGCTATTAGCGGCCCTGCGCGTCCAGAACTGCTGGGGTGAGATGATGCTGCACTGCAAAGCGCTGCGGTCGCTGGGCGTGGAAAACGTAGCGTTCGTTTCTCCTGCTCTGGTTGCGTGCGAGATTGCTGAGATTTATCCAGGGCGATGTCGCAAATCGAGCGAAAAATTCTTTTGATGGCCAAAGCCAGCGCTCGGAAACACCTCAGCCTCATCACAGTCGAGCCGGACTCGTACCTCGCCAAGCTCAAATATGCTATGGACTTCGTCTGGGCGAAATGCGCGTTCTGCTTCCTGCTTTTGCTCAAATTGTCGCGGCTGCTGCCAGAAGGGAAGGAAGAACACCAGGAACTCCTGACCCACGGGAACCGACTGCTCGATGACTTGACGAAAAACGTCTCGAGCAGTAACGCCGCGAGTAACGGCAATGTTTACCTGCAGATCCTTCGATTGAGCATTGAAAAGTACGGTCGGACATTGCAGGAAAGGGGACTGGGGCCAGAGGAAGCGAATGCAGACACGGCGCCGTTCTGGGAGTTGTTCGACGCGCAGACGGAGTTGACTTCGTTTGTGCCGGAGCAATTCGTGAGCGAGTGGGACTTTCCAGGCCTGAACCTGTTTTACTTTCCGACGTCGTGGCAGGACTTTTTCGCCGACTTTTCGTTGGCCGTCTGACTGATCGGCCTGGTGGCGGCGAATAGGAGCAAACCGCAGCTGCAAAGATCCGGTCAGTTCTTTGTTGACCGGACCCGTGAAAGCGCCATTGGTGGAGGGTGAAAATTGACTTTCAAAGTAGGTTCAGGTCCGTTTGCGTGGCTTGGGCAAAGGCCGCCACGAGACGGGTACAGGCGTCAAGGTATCACTTGACAAACGAACCAAGCGGAAACACGCCTTCTGACGTTCCCGAATCAAACGGCCACGGCCAATCATTCAACAGTTCTGGTGGTAATTGGAATTGAGCGATCGGATCGTCCATCCCGGTCATGGGTGCTTGAATAGGCGCAAGATTGGGCTGGTGGTAAACGCCGGAGACCAACTCTTCCTGGACGGGCGGGTTGAGAATCGATGGTGGCCGAGGCTGTGGGGGAAGTGCGGTCGACGTTCGTTTCGTCATCATGTACTCGTCGATGCGCTGGACCTGCGCCTTGAGTCGCTCGCTCGTACCGGTGGATCGGCGAAGGCCTGACTCCAGTCGATGCAGGAGGTCCGCCATTTCTAACAGGAGGGTGCGAACGCGTTGATACGAAGCTTCGGATAGACTCCCTTCCATCACCGAGCCAAGAATATACCCGATTCCAGCGAGATGGTGCAGTAACGGAGAGCTGATGGCCTTGAGGTACTCGACCGGGACCTCGGAAAAGACACTCAGGACCTGGCCCGCGACATGGCATTTTTCGTCCACGCCTTGGGCCTCGTTCGATGAGAGCACCATCCGCAGCAGCTGAAGAGTCGCTTGGATGTTGGCAGACTGGAAGCCAAAAATGTCGTGGGCGAGATCGCCAGTAACAGGTCGAGTCTCGCGGAACTGCGGCGGGAGAGAAGAATAGTTAGACAGAACATGCTCCATCAACCACGTTCCAGTAGTTTGAGCGGGGCGAAACAACGACCAAACATCCGTTATGCCAATGTGCTGACGTGAGCGTCGTCGCTGGTTGTCGACCGCATGCTCCATCATCCGATACATGTCTGTGATGAAATTCCAGCCAATAATCCAGTCATCTGATAAAGGTGCGCCGAGCCGACCATTTTCCGCTGCAGATACTCCGTGTGTAGGTTTTGCGATAAAGTCGTCCCTCACATCGCCCGGATAACGGACATTACACTGTGCTTCTCGATGACGAATGACACCTCCCCAGACGATGGACGAGTAGACGTCCAATGTGTAGATAGACCAGAACTAAGCGCTGTTAGACAATTCAACCAAGACCATCGGCGCGAACATACCATTCGCCGCCGGATCTCAACTGTCACCGGGTCCAAATCCTTGGGCCAGTACTTCTCATCCTGGAGACCGTCCATCGTCGCCAAGGTGTGATACATGCCCAGGTACTGCTGCATGCCGTGAATCTGTCCATGCTGAATACTAGCGATACTCAAGATGGCGCACGCCCTCATGTACTCCGTACCTCTCGCGGTCGCCAAGTCTCGGGGGATTGATTCCTTCGCGGCCATCCAGAAAAGTTCCGACGGGGGGTTCGCCAGCTGCTGCGGACTCCAGCGGGAGGAGTATAACGCACCATCGCGAGCTCGGGCAGAAGCCAAGGCGCACATTGCCATTGTCGACGCGAAGAAGCCGTCATCGTGAAGATACTCCAGGTTCTCAAGCGCTTTCGAGAAGGAGGGCCAGTGGAAGAGGGGGAATCTAGACGGCAGCCGGTTAGCGTCGGAATCAGCGGAAAATAGCTGCAGGGACACGGGAAACGCACATTGGGTATACAATTTCAAAATAGACCTGAGCCAAGTCCCGAATTGTGTCCTGGCAGGCCATCGCAAACGCTTTCCAGGGTGTAATTGAGGCGCCGTCGCTCGTGGCGATCAGCGCGGCGGCATTCCCGTTGATCCCATCCCACGACGCATTGCTGGCCCGAGACTGGAAGGCCGTACTTGTCACCGATCCAGAAGGCCGTCGAACGGTGTCGTCATCGCGAGGAGGCTGCGGTTGGGGCGTCGGCTGAGGCTGGCTGGCGGTTGGGCTGGCGTTTCTGCGGGCGCCGCGGCGGCGGGCAGGGCGATCGTAGGTACAGGGGACGTCGAAGTCGGCGCAATTCTGGCAGGGGGCAAGCGGGCCGTTGTTCTTATTGCATTTGATGCTGCGTCGATTGCAGAAATCGCCTGTGAGCGGCAGAGCTGTCTGTCAGTCCAAACTCAAAGTTGCACCACTCATTTCCGCGGAAGCTGGGGAGAGGCTGGGGAAGCGCACAGGCTTTGGAGATGCGCTGGAACTTGCGCGGGCGCTGGGACATGTCGATTTTGAGGAAAGTGACAGGGCATTGAAAGGCGTCAGGGCCAGCGCCGCATGTTATTGTTCGCGTTCAGAAAGAGACGAGACGGCGTCGAGACGAAAAGTGTTACAGACGAACGAACAGGTGGACCGAGAGAGAAACGATGCCCAGGTGGGCACCTCGGCTATCCGCATCGGGATTAGTGGCCCCGGACTCTGTCTTTAATTACTAATAGAGCTGTCCACTTTAGGAAGTTGCTGCGCACGGGGACCCCGGACCCCGGACAATTCGAAGAGGACTGAGAATCTCATCTCTGGTATGGGTATAGATCTGGGTATACTGGACTGATCGGAGTACTCCGAGTATAGTTAGATGTGTTTGGGAAGCAATTGAGAGGTGGACAATATTGTTGTTGTCGCCATGTATCGCCTCGACAGGAATATATATCTGAACTCCAGTACTACGCAGCACCATATCTCCACGGTAGATTCAAACAGTTCATTATTCATTTATCATTTCTATGCTAGTATTACCACTTATTGTCAAACACCTTCCCATCCACATAATTGATCATCTCGCTGACCGGCGCCAGATGATCGCGTCCAGCACCAAAGAGCATTCCCTGGCGCATGACCTTGCGGTAGTTCTTTCCCGGTGCCACCTTCCCCAGCACGTACTCTTGACGCGTCTCAACACGCGTCGGAACAGGAATTGAGCGACCGACAATGGCCTCCATGCCTTGCCAAGCGAAGGTGATGGCCTCCTTGGCGCCTCCGGGAATACCAGCCTCATCAAGCATCATGATCTTCGCCTTGGGGTAGTTCTCTTGAATGTGTTTGGTGATGTTGGGATTGAACGCGCCGCCTCCGCACATGAAGATTTCCTCAATTTCGAGACCTTCAGGGGCGTATCGTCGGTAGTGGTCGACAATCGCCTGTGCCGTTACTCGGGTGATGCTCGCGACAACATCATCGGGCGTCAGCCCCTTGCTTTCGGCCTTGCGGATGAACTCGAATGCTAGCGTGTCCCGGAAGACCTCGCGGCCGGTCGTCTTGGGCGGATCTAATTGGAAGTAAGGGTGGTTCTGGAGGAAGTCGTCGACAAGTTCCTGGTCAACGGCACCGCGGGCGCCCATCTCGCCGTCCTTGTCGAATTCGCGCTCGCCGTTGGTGTAATGGCGGACCACCGCATCGATGAAGACGTTACCGGGACCGGTGTCAAAGTCGTAGCAGGCATCGACGCCGCCGTGGGAGTCGGGAGGGATGAAGCAGACATTGGCGATACCGCCGATGTTCTGGCAGGCGCGGAGTTTCGTCGGGTGGTGAAGGAGGAGAGCGTCGAAGAAGGCTATGAGAGGGGCGCCCTGACGGCCAGCCGCCTGGTCGCTGACGCGGAAATCGGTAACGGAGGTGATGCCGGTGCGCGAGGCAAGGAAGGTGCCCTCGGCGAAGGTAAGGGCGCTGCGCACCTGCCCGGCTTCAGGCATCGACAGCAGCCAGATGGTCTGGCCGTGAGAGCCGATAACGTCGATTGTGGAAATGTCAACCTTGTAATCTTCACAGAATTGCTTAACAGCAGCGGCGAATGTCTCTCCAAGAATGACATTAACCTCTGATAGCTCCGAGGGCGAGGTCTTGTTGTGCAGAATCATATTCATGACCCGCTTCTTGATGGTTTGTTCTAGAGGGATTTCTCCATACTGCGAGAGTGAGTGATAGTATACCCAGCATTCCAGGTCACATACCTTGAGCAGCTCAAAATGCATGGGCGACTCGGGAGTCTCCTGTCGGAAGTGGCAGAGCGCACAGTCAATGCCATCCTGAGAGAATTAGCATAGCTCGAGTCCGGATAGATGTGCATAGACTCACCATTGAGGTGCCGCTGTTCAAGCCGAGCACCGTGATATCGAGAGCATGATCCTGGGTAGCCATATTGCGGACAAGGAGTATCCAAGAGAGTATGAGACGAAGAGCCAAGAGGATCGACCAGCAGCGACGGCTAAATACTAAGAGACCGAACGCAGTCAGACTCTTATCGGGCCGGTTGGAGCATCGGAGAAGGCGCCGAGGGTCCCCTCAGCCCCTGCCAATGCCATGGCTGCCCCCGGTCTCGCCCTCTGCTGGATGCAAAAATGGGTAAACGCCTAAACGGGCTCCCTTGCCTGGGGCCTGGACTAACAGACTCCACCTGGTGCGCGACAGAATCAGAATCTGCACCGCAACCCTGGAGTCGGGACTCTCTGTGGAGGCGAGATCGCTTAATCCCTGCATACTCGATCGCAACGGTGCGAACTGGTCTCCTCCCCCGGTTTTTCGCCCACCTTCTACCCCGGGTTTTGGCGCAGTCATGGCTTACACCACCCTCTGGCGGCGCCTCTCGTCGCGTCAGCTCAATGTCGCCATACAGGTCTTCTCGCTCATCTGCATCTTCTTCGAGGGCTATGATCAAGGTGTTATGGGCGGCGTCAACTCGTCGCCTTACTATGTCACCGAGGTCGGAATTGGTGAGCCTGAAGGGGCCGTGACTGACACGACCCATCAGGGGGGCATTGTCAGCATATACTATCTCGGCTGCATTTTTGGCTGCTTCGCGGGTGGTTGGTTGGCCGATCGCATTGGACGTATCAATGGGTTATTTATTGGTGCCATCTTCGCGGTCTTAGGCGGTGCTCTCCAGGCCGCAATCCAAAGTTCAGATTTTATGCTGGTGGCGAGAGTCGTTACCGGCATTGGGACTGGAGGTGTGTCTTCAAAACATATTTGCTTTTGGTGACTGTGCTAATCAAACAGCCTTGACTGGGATCACACCGGTCCTGGTGGCAGAAACTTCATCTGCCGATCATCGCGGTGGCTTCCTGGGCTATGTCTTTATCGCAAACTGTATGTCTCAATATCAGTTCCATATATCGCATACTAAAGAACAGACTTGGGAATCTCGGTCGCGTACTGGCTGTCCTTCGGCCTTGCCTTCATCAACAACGGCTACTCGGACATCAGATGGCGCTTTCTGCTCGCCTTCCAATGCATCCCGGCTCTTTTGCTGGTCGCCTTTATCAAGATGCTCCCTGACTCCCCGCGGTATTATGCCTCGGTCGGGCGCAACGAGGAAGCTCGAGACCTCTTGAACAGACTCCGATCGCACAAAGCGAGTCAGGCCGAGATCGACCACGAATATCTCGAGATCGTAGCGATGGCGCGAGAGAGCAAACGTAGCTCGCCGATCCAGTTTGTCAAAATCTTGATCGGTAAGGGAGGGCGACCGGGGGCCAACCTCTGCCGACGCGCCTGGCTGTGCGTTTGGCTCCAGATCATGGCCTCGTGGACTGGCATTACGGTATGAACTCTCTGCCCGCATAAGAGATGTCGTCTAACATGCTATCGCAGGCAATCACCGCGTATTCGCCAACACTCCTTAGCCAAGCCGGCTATAGCAATCTAACCCAGAACGGTCTCGCGGGGGGTATCAACACTATCGGCATCATCGGCACCATAATCAGCGCCCAAATCGTCGATCGCATCGGTCGGAGGATGTGCTTGATGTGGGGTGCGCTGAGTTTGTTCGCTGTTGAGATTGTGGTATGTCGCTTCTTCCACCATGATAGGACCTATACTGATTCGATCCCTAGGCCGGCTCCGTCTACGAAGCCTCCCTCCACAATCCAGCCAAAGCATCCGACTACGCCCCAGCAGCCGTCGCCATGCTCTTCCTCTTCAATCTCGGCTACGCTGCGACCTGGGGCACCGTCGCATTCCTCGTGCCGACCGAGATCTTCCCCTCTGACCTCCGCGCCCAAGGCAACGGCTTCGGCATTACAGGCTGGGCGATTGGCGTGGGGATGACGACGCTCGTGAACCCGATTATGTTTGCGAGCCTGAAGAGCCGGAGCTACTTCCTACTCGCCGGTCTCAATCTCCTTTGGATCCCGATCGTGTATCTGTTCTACCCCGAAACCCGCAACCGATCGCTCGAGTCGATTGATGCGCTCTTCTCGACGCCGGGTCCGTTTTACTGGGAGATGGAGCGGGCCTATCGGGAGCATAGTGATGTTCTTGCTGAGAAGGCGGTTACTACATTTGAGGATGAGGGGGCGAAAGTGGAGGATATTCACGATGCGTCGGCTTAGCGCGTTGTGTGGAAGGACGATGATCATGATTCTAGCGGAGTACAAGGAAGGATACAATGGCAATGGTAATGATGGGATGGATTTTGTACATTTTGTTTCTTTGGTTGTTGTTCTTTTCTCATCGCTCACTGTATGTTAACGATGGATCGCTAGTCTCCCCTAGACATACATATACGAGCCCTACAGCTAGTTTATCGATTGGCCACAGCTGATCTTGCGTTGCTTTGGGTTCTCAGAGCCTAATGACATTTCTAATATTGAAGTGTTGTGGGAAATCCAAGCCTACCATACCAAGGTCAAGTAGGCCCCCGACCGTGGCCGCTTCATTATATTCGACGGTCGCTCCTTCCTCTCTTTCCAATACGAGATCGATTCGATGTATGTATGGTATTCTCGAGCCAGCATCTAGACTCGTAAACCATAAAAGCTTCAGCCTTGCGTCAACACCCCTCCGCCCATGCGTTACAGTGTTCCATTACTCCGGAGTATAGTTTTGAGCCCAGCCCCAGCGGCTAAGATGAAGCGGGCTAGAATCACATACGATAGACGGAGGGGCCAATAAGTGGCTCTAGATTTCAGCTGAGGTGGGGGCTGATCCTGCACGAACGATATAATCTCTCGGGCCCCTCGAGGCTGAAGCGCTCGTGTTGATCTGACATCTCGAAAATTCAGCCATGGTCCCCGTCCTCAGTCTGCTGGGGGTCGTCCTCTACATCTTCTTCCCAGCGACACTCCTATACTTCATCAACAACCTCTTTCTCAGCGCGCCTCTTCCACAGGGTGTGCCGTTTATCCGCGAAACACCTGGAAAACAAAGCTTCAGCCTCAAAACACGGCTTGCGTATCTCACCGACTGCGAGTCGCTCTTCAAAGAGGCATACCACAAGTACCTCAAACATGGCCAGCCAGTGATTATTCCGGGCTTCGGGGTGCGCAATGAGGTCCTCCTCCCGGCGTCTTCGCTGCGCTGGGCCTCGACGCAGCCAGACGCTGTGCTTAGTCCTGCAGAAGCATTCGTTGAAATCGATCAGGCGGATTACAGTCTCGGGCACTCGCGGTACGTGGGTGATGCGTGGCAGGGCTTGCTGGTGAAGACGGAGATGAATGCGATGCTGGAGAATATTGTTGCCAGTCTGAATGATGAGCTCGGTGTTGCATTTGATAAGTACTTTGGGACGGATACGGTGCAGTGGAAGAGCATTGACCTGCTTGAGGCTGTGAGGATGGTTGTTGCGCAGGGTGCCAGTCGGTTTACGGTTGGATTGCCTTTGTGTATGTCTCTACTCCTACACCTCATATGGCGTATGCTAACAATGCAGGCCGCAACGAGCAATACCTCAAAGACAGCTTCAACACCATCGACGGGTGCGTGATCAACGCCGGAGTTGTTGGAGGATGTCCGCCCATTCTACGCCCCCTACTCGGTCCCCTTGTCGGATTGAAATCACGACTGGCCAACAAAAGAGTCCGCGAACACATCGAACCCCTCTACCACGCACGCATGAAGACCCTCTCCAAATCCGTCGAAGAGCAACCCCAAGACCACTTCCAGATGATGATGCGCTTTGCACAGCGAGAGCGACCGGACGAATTCAAAGACCTCAATATCATGGCCACTCGCGTGACAGCCGCAAACTTTGGCTCGATGCACCAAACCAGCATTCAGGTCACCAATATGCTACTGAACATCCTCTCCTCAGACACAGAATACAACACCATTGCGGTCCTCCGGGACGAGATTGCCCAGTCACTAGGCTCCGACACAGCCTGGACAAAGTCCAAGATCTCGAAGATGATCAAAGCCGACAGTGTCGCGCGCGAGACTCTCCGCCTCCACTCGTTCGGCGGCCGCGCTGTCTTCCGCAAGGTGCTGGTCAACGGCGTGACAACTGATACCGGCCTGCCTCTGCCAAAGGGCACGCTCTTCTGCTTTTTGAGCCAACAGCTGCATATGGACGAGGAGACGTACGAAGATGCAGCCAAGTATGACCCATTCCGGTTCTCGCGGGTCCGGGAAGCAGCAGAAGATCCTACCAAGACCGGCTCTCTGAGTTTTGTTTCCACCGGCCAGAATTTCCTTGCCTTTAGTCATGGCAAGCATGCGTGTCCTGGACGGTTCCTGATTGACTTTGAGATGAAGATGATACTGGCGTACGTGCTGAGACACTATGAGCTGAAGTTTCCGGAGGAGTATGAGGGAATTAGGCCGAAGAATCGCTGGATGGCTGAGGCGGTTGTTCCCCCACAAGGGGTAAGAGTCCTGGTCCAGAGGAGGACTTGAGCTGTTGATATTTTGAGTCTCTAGGTAGTTGAATCTATGGGGCTCTGCATTAATCTATGCATGCATAAAGTTATGCAATGTAGCTCTCCTTGTTCGCCTTTCTCGCTGACGACGACGTAAAATAACCCTAATGTTCCACCTCAACCTCACTATACTCGATGTATTTTCTGCTCCAATCTCGAGATATCTGGATACTGAACTGCACTGCAGTCAATGATATGACGTCGGCCCACGTGTAGCACACACGGGCCGAGGAGCTTCAGCGGGGACAGCGGGGCGCCCTTAAGAAGTTAAGAAGGCCAGCTCAGCTCCCTCCAACTTCCCAACTGCACAGCATCAGCCCACCATGACCGACATTGTCCTCTTCCACTATCCACACTCGCCCTTCTCGGCCAGAGTCCTCTACTACCTGGCCCTGCGAGGAATCCCATACGACCAATGCGTACGTGCCGACCACAGACACTCCCCCGCAACCCCCCATTAACCGCAGCAGATCCAACCCCAAATCCTCCCCCGCCCGGACCTGACACGCCTCGGAATCCGCTACCGTCGCATCCCACTGCTTTCCATCGGCCGCGATGTCTACCTCGACTCCCCGCTAATCCTGCGCACCCTTGAGCGCGTTGACGGCGCAAAGCCCCCCTTCGCGACGACATCAACCCCCGAACAGCGCGGCCTCGAACACCTCCTCGCCAAGTTGACCCTCGAGACCGGCCTGTTCAGAAATATCGTCCAGATCCTTCTCCCCAATACGCCCCTGATGCACAATGAAGCCTTCATGAAGGATCGGCTGGATATGATCGGTGGCGGGCCGGGTATAGATTTCGCAGACTTTGTCCTGTCGGGCCGACCGGGTGCGATTCTCGACGTGAAGAAGACGTTTGAGTTCCTCGAGACAACCCTCCTGGCGGATGGGAGGGAGTGGCTTGCGAAGACGGAGGCGCCCGGTCTGGCGGATATTGAGATGGTTTGGCCGCTGCATTGGTTGATTTCGGTGCCCGGTGCTCTTCCTGAAGAGCATATTTCGGCGAAACTGTTTCCTAAGGTCTTTGACTGGGTTGAGAGATTTGGGAAGGCTTTCGCGGAGGCGCAGAAAGCGCTTCGAACTCCTGAGACGCTGTCTGGTGAGGAAGTCGCGGAACGGTTGAAAGCAGCTGCAGGGGATGAAAAGGGAGATGTCGTAGATGAGAGCGACCCTCTTGTTCAAGCCACCGGACTTCAGAAAGGGCAGGTTGTCCAGCTGTGGCCCACTGACAGCGGCGCGAGGCACAAGACGGTCGGAAGACTGCTTGGACTGACGGACAACGAGATCACTATCGAGACCGTCGAGGGTGACGTCTCGGTTCGCGTTCACGCTCCGAGACACGCGTTCCAGGTTGCTGCGCTGCCATCAGAGAAGGCGAATCTTAGCTAGCTGTTAGATGGCGCTTTTGACGCTTAGATAGTGACGCTCTACAAATCGATGAGGCCGTGTTGTGGCTATGGGATTGAAGTACAACGGAGAGATCAAGGCTCAATCGTGCCTAGCTATGTAGGCGAACGCTGTTCTACATCTCAAAGTGCTCTACGTTTCTCCTCTCCCGAGGCTTTGTGTTTGTGTTACTTGCTTAGAGTTGCGCCCACTGACGAGGATAGCTGCGCAGCATCTCATCAACTCCTGACAAACCTGCCCCTGGACTCTAAGTGGCCGAGGTCTGGTCACTATCCGCCTATTCCTAAGGTGAAGGTCATCTCGATGGTGAATGAAGTGCTGGGGGCAAGTCCCGAAGTCCTCCTGGGGTGGAGCCAGCCCAGTCACTCCAGACGTGAATAGCACCTGCACCCCCCCTGCAACCCTAGTAACAGGCCTGCGTGAAAGGTCTGCTGCCAGTCTCAAGCCCTGGTCCCGAATTCCTCCATTTTAGTAATTAGTGTTCGTCCTCCGCGCCTGCCGAATCTCAACTCTTCCTCTCACCCAGTTCCTCCCCTCTACTCGTTCCCCACACTCCCTCTCCCTCAAACGTCTTTCTCTGCTTGGTGCTTACCATAACATTTCTGCTCTGCCATTATGGCGCCCAAGCACCACTTGTCCGCCCCCTCTGAGGGCGTGCGCAATTCCTCTAGGATCAAGAGAATGTCGGACGCTGTAGGTAAGAATCTCGGAGCTAGCCTGCCTGTTGTGAGAGGTATCCTAACATATCGAGCTGCAGGATCCCCTCGGGCTCAGTCTCCTGCTCAGGCTCAGACTCCTGCTCAAGCTCAGTCCTTCGCTCAGCCCCAACCCTCCCCCCGAGCTCAATCCGCCGCTCAAGCTCAGTCATCCACCGAAGTCAACAACCCTTCTTTTGTCTCAGATATTGACGCTACTCTCGCTGATGTGCGGATGGAAGAAGAGGAGTCTAAACTTGCCACGTTGGTTCAAGCCCCTGTCGACGAAGACAAAGACGAGGACATGGAAGACATGCCACCGGCCCGTCGAGGTATCGGCCAAGGTCCGGACAAGGATCTGTTGGCTGAATTCTCTAGTCATGACAATAATCCCACTGGTAACCATGGCCCTGGCTTTGGCAATACTGGTGGATACTCGTACGACGATGATGCGATGATTGCGTCGGCTCTGCAAGATAAGGAATACGCGAAGGCTTTTGCTGAAGATAATAGCGATTGCGATGCGCCGTTTGAATTGGACACCGAATTCATGCAACGGCCCCCTGTTGACACTGATATCGGATTAAGTCCTGGCAAGAGTTTGTTCGAGCTGGTTATACCACCTGGAATGCCTGCAGAGCCGTCTGAGCTCGATGGAAACCACGCCGCTGCCACTGGTATTGGATTGGTTCATGACAAGGCGTTGTTCGAGCTGGATATACCACCTGGAGCCCCTGCGGAGCCGTCTGAGCTGGTTGGACTCCCTCTCGCATGGGCAGAGGTCTGTACTCCACTCCCCAACCTACGTTATGAAGGTGCTTTTGCTAATAGATATGGGATAATGGGATCGCCCTGGACTTGCAGACGCTTTGACATGGATGAAGAATACCCAGGGAGGCATGTACACCAAGAAAGGATTCTTCTACGGTCTCTTGCTGGGTAAGAACGGTGGGATTCGGTGCCGGGTTGACGAGAAGGACATCTATACTCGAGTGTTTGTGCCCCGTCCTCACCTGCTGCAGTTTAGCTTACTTGGCTGACTCTGATCTTCCCAGTGCTGGCGGAATGAACGAAACCGAGAACGGAGTAACGACGCAGATGAGAGACCAGGCTGTGACTGACTCCGAAGTCTACTCCGTCCTCAACAGCGCGTCGAACCATGTGGCTATTGGAGTTGTTATAGGTAAGGCAGAAAGCATTGCTGTGTTACGGGCAACCACGCTGACTTGCGTGGTTTAGATCGCCTTTGCCCAGACGTTAGGCCCTCGAGAGCCTTTCCTCATAAGTACTGCGTTCTTGGGGAATACCGTATTATCGCGGTCTGGTGGGAGAAGATCGACGGCAAGAGAGCGTTTCGCGTGCGCCTGCAGAGAGTCGACTTCACCAAGAAGCCCTGGTTCGCCCGCAAGGACTCGCCTGATCTCGTGGACCCTGCTCAGAGCGGAGTCGAGCCCATCTACAAGAAATGCCAGTCCTGTGAAGAGGTGAGCTTCCAGGTTTACGCGCTGGGATGGATCTGTCTGAATGCCACGTGCGACAAGTTCTGGCAGTTCGAAGATGGGTCAGAGCCCCCGGTGCACATGGCCTTTTGCCCTCTATTCCTCGCCTACTCTCCGACGCGCGACCCGGAGACCCAGATGAAGTACAGTCTGGTTCCGACCATGCAGTCGTCGATCAGCATTGACCCCCTGGCACAGCATATCAGATCTAACTGGAAGCAAGGTTGGGTGTGCGTATGGTGTCGGCGTTGCGTATCGCGCTGCTATTATGACGGCTGGGTCTGCGAGAGCACGGGGAGAGGCGCAGACTACGAAGGCGACTGCCCGGGACAAGGCCGGCTGATGGCGGAGGTGCCTGTGTTGCCACTCCGCGCGGTCCTCACTGAGCCCCAGCTGGCGCCTCTCAAACGTCCTTTCCTCATCCATAACTTTGGCCCGAAGCCCAAGGATTCATGGTGGATGCTTTGCCCTACCTCGATTGACGATTACGCATGCCCTCCCTATCGCATGGTTTGCTACGATCTCAAGTCCGCGGGAAACGTTGTTTGCTTTGTCTCCAACCGCGAAATCAACGCGCAGCTCAACGGACCCGATGCTCTGTTCACCCGGCTCCAGCAGGATCAGAAGCAGCTCAAACTTAAGCGTTATCCTTTGGAGCGGACTGTCGGTAAGGCGGACCCCCCCTGGTATCCCGCTGTGAGGTACAGGACTAACATGTTGTTTCTGCGTATGGTAGCCAGCGGAACATTGACCTCAGAATTTGCTGCCAACTTCGTTCGTCCCCCGTTCCCCCTATATGATAGTTGGTGCTGACCATTTCTAGGGCATGCCGTACGATTTCAATGTTAAGATTCCCTCGACCTCATTCAAAGACACCCCCGAGTCCCTCCGACACGTTGTAGGACGCCTTAAGTGGGCCGTCGAGAGAGTCCAGGCCGCGTATCCCATGCCGAGCGAGACCGCGCATCCTCCCAACGAAGTCCTTCTCCTCACCTACATTGAAGGCATGGCCGTCAACGTACGCCACCATCACCCGGCAGATGCAATATAGTAATACTGACTTGCCTGTACAATAGTTCCATGACGACGGTGAGAAGGTCTTGGGCCCGGACATTGCCTCCATCACGCTGGGATCAACTGGCATCTTCTCTATACGCCTGAAACTGAAATGGTTCAAGGGGTTCACTGAGACTAAGAAGGACGGGAAAAAGCCCCTTCATCCTAATATCGATCCAGTCCTCCCGGGGTGCGCGAACTACGACTGGCGCAAGGAGTTGAAGGAGCGCTGGGACAACGGAGAGATGACCTTGGACGAGTACAACGCAACCTGGTTGGAGAAGCATAAGCAGAGTAAAACAGTCCCAACAAATCGGCAGGTCGTCATCAAATACGAGTTGAATCACGGAGATATCATGGTCATGCAGGGCGCTGGGATTCAGAAGTACTACGAGGTATGTTGAGTCGAATAGTAACGAGAAGGGTACCCTATGATACTGACGGACTCCTCGCAGCATGGGGCTGAGATGGATGAGAACCACCCTGGAACAAAGCTTCGCTTTGCCATCACGGCTCGTCATGTTCTCAAGAGTGACAAAAACGAGCACATCTGGCACATGGGCCAGTACGATTCCAACCTCGTTCCGGAGTACAATGGCAAGTAGCCTGCATGAGTCCGGGCTACGCTCGACGTTCTACTCCTCCCATTTCCATATCCGAATACTGCTGCACTGTTTTGCTTTTCTGTCAAAAGACCGTTGGTTGCTTCTCGGGCCACTGTCGTCGTTTTACGTTATGTTTGTCTCCGAATTCAGCTTTAATGGCTGTTTCTGGGGATATTTTCTTTTGTTGACACGACAGAGACTAGCATAGCAAGATAGCTAAAATGTAAACACATGGTTATAGCAATACGACGGTCCATTACCTTTAACAGATCTCCTGGCCTAGAA
The DNA here is from genome assembly GCF_047715735.1 of Aspergillus multicolor. Taxonomy (NCBI): domain Eukaryota; kingdom Fungi; phylum Ascomycota; class Eurotiomycetes; order Eurotiales; family Aspergillaceae; genus Aspergillus; species Aspergillus multicolor. The sequence continues at coordinate 32,024 of NW_027395952.1, read as the reverse complement.
TCGTGTAGAGCAACTGTATGGTATATTCCCGCCGAGCGGGAAACCGGAAATCTAGCCGGTCGATCCTTAGCCAATTGTATCGGTGACTAAGAACGATGGAAAGACTCCAGACCAGCAATATGAACTCATTAGAGGGCGTGATCACTGCTTAATAATGAGATTCTGGTAGGGTATTGAATCTGTTGGTTCGGACGTATTGTCCCTCATAGTTCCAGATCTACAAGGTCTTTCAACCCCCTGATACAACGTTTACTGCGTTTTGACCGAGAGGTATGACTGGAAGAACTGGCTAGATGCGTTGCGACCGATGGCGGGTTGTCTAGCTAACTACCATAGTCAAGGGATCTTCAATACCTATGATAACACAGTCTGCTCTGCTCTGCTCTGCCCTAAATTTCTCCCATCTTCAGAGCGCATCAATGCTCCTCCAAACATCGCCCAGAGGAACCTCCACGCAATGGCATTGCCGTTGCCATGGTTGAAGGCTTGGTCGCGCGTCTCCTCGTGCGAGGCTGCCCACAAGTGCAGATCGGCCAGGCTAGGCGCGTACGACTGGCCCTCGACCAGGTGCCAGCCGTTGTAGCTGCCTGGCCACTTGGGCGGCTGGCCCAGGTGGCGGCAGATCAGAAAGTACTGCGCGATGCACAGCGCCTCGTTTATTCCGGAAACTATGGTGGCCAATGGGTGATTAGCGGGAGGGCTTGCTTGTTGGAGGTCGGCGCACATACACTGGTTGGTGAATCCCACAATTCCAAACGGCCGGATGATGTTGTAGTGCCAGCGCCTCGTGCGCTGCTGCACTGCCATCAGATCGTCCTCTTGCCGGTAGTAGAACAGGCTCTCGGCGCCGGGCCCCTCGTACCGCGGCATGTCTTCGTAGCAGGGCGTGTCGAAGCCGCGGAACTGGATGCCGCAGTGCTGTAGGGTAGCGGCTCACGTCCGGTCAGTCACCGTCAAGGATGGATAGCAACTGCATTGGTCCCGGGCAAACATCGACATACCTTGCCGCCGGTCTGCAGGCCGACGCGCTGCAGCTGCGGACGTGCCACGTTGACCGCATGGAGGAAATTGTAGAACAGCGGGCAGTTGGTCTCGGGGAGTTTGGCCGGGTCGTTGTCGTGCACATAGGAGGTTTAGAAGGCATGCGTGATGCGGCTCCCAATCATGATGGAACCGAGCAGAGTATGGTGCTGCTCCTTGGCCGCTGACTGGCATGGCAAGCCATCCATCGTCACCGTGGCTGGTTTTTGCTGATCGATCAATAAGGGGCACTGCTGGGCCGATTCGATCGGACAGACTCCACCGTGGTGATCCATGGGCACCCTGGCTACCGTACTAGGTCACGGATGAACTCGTATTTGCAATGCTGACTGCGGCTAAGGAACGAATAATAGTACAACACATGCAGTAGAAACCTCATTCCGCCTCCGGGCCAGTCCCCTTGCTGACCTCCCGCCGCAGCGGGCAGTCGTAGCTCTTGTCCCCCCTGGCCCACCATCGCGGGCACTCGCGGCCATGCGTGATGAAGAACAGGTGCAGCGCGTACTTGTGCTTGTCGGGGATGCGGCACTCCACGTGCCTGCGGGCCTGCTCCGGCGACGCATTGGGCGGCCGCCACCCCAGCATGCCCGTGATGCGATGGATGTGCGTGTCCACCACGAACCGCTGGCGTCCCAGCGTCAGTGTCAGCACACAGCTGGCCGTTTTGGGTCCAATCCCCTCCAGGCGCAGCGGCTCGGCCATGGCCTCGTCGTCGCTCAGCGCGTGCAGTGCGTTCAGACTGTACGGGACCCGAGGTTTGATCCCCAGACCCTCACATTTGTCGGAACGAAGCCTGCTCTAACATGGCATGGTATAGCGTCGGCTCGAGCCTCCGCGGTTGACTCTGCTTCTCCCGTTGCAGTTGATACCAATACGGGCAGACTGGCCGACAACAACGCTGCCCATGACGATGCGATGCTCATCGACCAGTCAAACGAAGAAGACAACCAGCCAGCCTTTGGAAGTATCGGGGCAGGCCCAGACAAGGTCTTAGACGGAGAAATGGCAATGCCCGAGTGGCCTGAGGAAGTCGATGAGGTTGTCGGACAAAGCACACCACCCGAGGATCTAACGGCGTGTATGAGGTCGTTGGGAAGCCACCCGGCTATGCAGAGGTTTGTGCCCTTAGACATGAGATAGGACTCAGTGCGTGGCTTGTGGTAACATATATGGTCTTACTTTAGGACTGCGCGGCACTTGCCGACGCCATTACACTTTTACGCATATATCAGGGAGGCATGTGCTTTCCCGACAAGAGGTGCTACGGCTCCATTCTGGGCAAGAATGGCGGGCTTCGGTCGTGTTGCATACTCCAAGGTATGCTCCTCATCTACTGGAACCTCCAAGTACAATTCCTAACTCGTCCTGCATCCAGTGCCGGCGGAAACGACGTCGATGACGAAGGAGAATTCAAGCAAGAAAGGGACCAGAAAAACACCGATGCTGCTGTCATTGCTACTCGAAACAGCTGGGTGAACAAGATCCCAATTGCGGTTGCTCAGGTTGGTAGGAGCCCAGCGCCTGGGACTTTGAGGTCCTGTCATGCTGATATCAAATATAGACCGGCAAAACCAAGACATGAAGCCTTATTGAAGTGCTTACCTATTGATGTAACGTTCTGGCCTACTTCGCGGTTACGTTCGTCTGGCCCGAAAGGGTCAACGGCCACATCGCGTACCAAATCCACCTGCAGAAGATCAACCTCGAGGAGCAAGCCTGGTGGGCCTCGACGGGCTCGCCACCCCCTAGGCCTTACAGCGAGCGTACCGTCCAGCCGGAGTATCAGACCTCTTGCCACCTGTAACGAGCGTAGCCCTCGCATCTATGCCATCGGATGGATTTGTATCAATCTTGAATGCCCGCAGTTCTGGAAAATCAATGGACAGCACCCCCCTGAGGACCTGGAGTACTGTCCCAAGTTCATCGCCTGGCGCCACCCGTTTGAAGAGACCATTGTGCCTCCCTACCACCTTATCCCGACCATTGGTTATTTATTGGATTGCACAAATCCCCTTGCAGGGCATGGGGCCTATGACTGGACGAACGGGTTCGTCTGCTCCTGTGGCCAGTGCAACGCGCGCGTTTACATTGATGGCTTCAGCTGCGAGAGCCTAAAGAGAACCACCCAGACTATACCGGGCCCTATTCCTTCAACACGGAAATGAAAGTGCCCGTGCCGGTTGTGCCGCTGCGCAATGTCATCCCAGACTTCCAGATCAACCTCCTCAAGTGAGGCATGGTCTTCAAGGATATGACCCCATTGCATAATAGGCTACTGTACGAGAGGCAGATCATGGAGCCCGAGGTCGATGAAAAGACGTGCTCTCCGTGGAGAACCGCCACCTACAAACTTCCAGGGGTCGGCATCGTCACGCAGTTTGTGGCTACACCTCAGATCAACATGACCAAGGGTAGACCGAATGTTCTATTCGAGCAGTTGCAGCGAGCAGATCTCAACCTCCGGCGTTTTCCTTTTGAAAGTCACCAGAGGTAAGAGTCCCTCCTTTATATCCAGTTTCCAAGACTAATCTATATGCCTGGGGGTAGTTGGTGGGACCTTGAATTCGAATTTCGCTTCCAACTGGGTAAGTGCTGCCTATCTCCTGTTTGCGAGACACTGCTTGGACTCTGCAGGACATGCGGTACAAGTTCATTCTGGATATGCCATTCATTTGCAGAGGTCCCTGAATTCCTGCGCCGTGTTCTAGGCCGTCTAATCTGGGCCACCAAGAAGATGCAGGAACTCAATTCAATTAACGGCGAAGCCAAGAAACTCCCCAACGAGCTGCTTGTCCTAGTGTACATGGACGTGACGAAGGTTAGCGTAAGTGGCCATTGATGCTTGACAGGTTAGTTAAGGTTCCAATCAGTGCATATAGTTCCATTCCGACGGTAAAGATACCCTGGCCGGGACCATTGCTAGCGTGTCGCTGGGAAGCTCAGCCGTATTCAAGTTGAGGATGAAACCCGTGTCTACTTCGGAAAACCAGACCCGGACGCTGATGTCCCCGAGGGTTGTCTGGGCTACGAGTGGCGTACGCAGATGAAAACGAAAATGGCATAGCAAGGCCATCCACCAACGTACCAAAGAAGGCAAAGGGACTGGGTGAAAGACCGGAACAAGACGGCCAAGTTGCCATAGAATAAACGGGAAATGCAAACCCGCCACTGGTGATCAACAGTGAGCTGCATTATGGGGACATCGCGGTGATGCATGGCGCTGATATTTAAAATCATCACGAGGTATGTTAACTCCGATTGCACCAAGACAAGACACTGACACCATGGATAGCACTTAGCTTCTCTGGTCCCATAGAAGAATGTTACTTAGTTCCGGTATGCCATCACCGCACGCAGTGTCCTCAAGGAGACGCTCGAGCCAGAACAACGCCACTTGGGAGACTATGACCCGAGCGGTGTCCCTGTGTATGATGGAGATACCCCCTAAGGATGATAGCAAGTAGCTGCATCCCATCCCTTTAGGTCAACACCATGCACTTCTGCTGATGATATTGTGATCATTTTTCTTTTCTTGATCTACCTAACGTTGTAAGGGCTGTCACTGAAGATGTTCTATTTCATTTAGATGGTGGGCTAGCCGAGAACATGTAAACAAATGTCATCTACGTTTCCTTGCAGTCTAATCCCATTTCTAAACTGTGAGTACCAGAGCTCCTCCGGTGTTCTGTATATCCAGTCTAAGTGGCGAAGCGGAAGTCAAGCCTGTTCCTGAGTTAGTCCAAGCTCACCAACACTCGTTGCCTGTTCAGGTACGTACCGCTTGTTTCCCTTATCCGTAGTGGTCTGCCGGTAGTGGTGCTGCTCCTCGGGACTCATGGCATCCCACTTCTTCGCCTTGGAGTTGTTGCGCCATTTGTAGTAGAAGTATGTTCCCGGATACTGGACCACACACATCCACACGCAGATCACGAGCAGGCCTTTATTGGCTTTGAAGTAGCGAGGTGAGTCGCTGGATTGGTAGACTAATCACTAGTTAGAAGTTGGTTTCTGCTGATTGAGATGGAGAACCTCACCGTTGGCACCGATCATTCCGCTGATTTGAACCCACATGTTGTAGATCCTTCACCTATTAGCCTTCTGTCCAAGGTTGATTTAACGCCGAGAAAAGGCTGGGAACATACGCAGCAGAAACAGTCCGATTCTGCACAGATCCCGCATTCCGACTCGTCCACGCCACATGAATCGGATGCGTATACGGAAACGACAGCAGCACCGTCGCAATGGCAAAGTACACCCACGGATTAACCGGGTCCGGCAAAGCAATCAGCGCCACGAAGCACGGCAGTAGCCACGCATCTTCGGCCATCGATACGAAACTCCGGTTGTTGATGAGCTCGCTGAAGGCTGTGATTAGCAGCATGGTGATGCAGGAGCCTACGATCCAGGGGATCCCCAGCAGGTTCGTTTGGATCACGTTGAAACCCAGCTCGCGCAGCGAGAGGCTGAGGTATTGGTCGACGGGGTACTTGGGAATGCCGAATAGCAGGCCTAGGATGTATAAAGGCCACATGTCGTAGTCTTTTGTGCCCTCCCAGATTTGCTTGAGGGAGAGACCTTGTCGGTTGAACATGCCGCCTTTTTGCGGGTCGTCGCGGATTACTGGGTGGGTTAGTAAAGGGTTCTGGTTTGTGGGTTTGGAATAGCGGACCTGAGTTCACGATGATCTTCTGCTCCTTCTCGGTGAAATAGCCCTTCGGATTCCACCAGCTCTTTGTCTTGGTTGGGCACTGCGGTATGAGAAAGAACGAGGCAACTCCAACCAGGACTATCTCAATTAGTACAGGTACCATCGATATCTGATCTAACACCTACAGGTAAAGCAACCCCTGTCGAAAGTGTTAGCATCGCTCAAACACTCTGAGAGCAGCAGCCACTTACTCAATGAGAAACAGCCAACGCCACCCAGCGTAGCCCAGAATACCGCGCATGGACAGCAGGCCGACCGCGGCAAATCCAACGCCGATGTCGACTAAAGTAGTCAGAAGAGCTCCCTCGGACTTGAAGTTGAAATGGCCTACCTAGTTGGGACGACATCCAGTACCAGGCCAGTCGAACCGGAAGCTAGCAAGTCAGCACCAGTCGCTCGGTGATGACAGGGAAACATACCGCTGGACCGGTATAGAAGTAGCTCAAATAAAGGATCGTGTCACTGTTTCTGTTAGATCCTGCTAGTCCTTCAGTTGGTTCTGAATACTTACGGGATGAAACCACCCTGGAATGTCGCACTGATCGGTCAGCAAGAGACATTGTGTTCCAGAGAAGAAGGCTTACATGAGGTAGCGAGTTGCAAGAAATGAAGCCCGCCCGCTGAGAAAGAACTGCATGGCAGAGACGACGCTGAATATGCAGATCTGGATGGGAATCCACATGTCGGGGCCAACACTGCGAGAGTCAGTCACATTACACCGACCTTGAGTAAGATAAAGGCACCGACCGTTTCGAGATAATCTGCGAAGGAAGCTCGGCGACCAGAAAACCGACTCGGGAGATGGTTTGCCCCAGGTTCTACCGGATATTAGTTCAGTCGGAGACACACCGTGCAAGAGGCTTACATAGTCAGCCTGTGTGAGGCCAATATCGTCGAGCATGTTGTCCGAGACGGCGTTCTTGAGGTTGTTTCGGTCGATGTTGAGAGCTGCAAACATGATACAAACCCGAACCTGTCTTGATTAGCTTTTATGTTTACTTTTTCTGTCAAAATACTCACCATAATCTTCCAGTCAACCTTGCGGCGAACTGCCTTTTCCTCTCGATACGTCCATCGGAAGTTCGGATCGAAGGCGCTCCAATTCTCCCACTGCGAATGGATATACAGGCTCTTGTACTCCTCGAGGTTATCGGAGTCCCAGATGCTCGGTTGGGTGGCCACCTGTGCAGTTAGCGACCGTAGCTAACACGGAGCAGGCTATACTGGTACGTACTGCATCCAGATCGTACGGAACCTTCCTCGGTCCCTTCCGAATGCGCAGAAACCGCAAAACCGCATCGCGAATCACGCCTTCTGTGCGCGCTGCTTGGTCGCTGGCTAAGGCGGGGGTTGAGGGTGCGGCGCTGCTGGGCGCAACGCCTTCATAGGTGGCTTTAGACCGCAGACTGTCATCGTCGGATGGCGTCGCGGACGAGACGGTCGGCTGCTTGGCTGACATGGTAGGAGGTCGATAAGAGAAGGCAGCACAGGACGGCAAGCTACATAGATGGGACGAGGTAGCTGCTACTTATAGGGTACTTGACTCGCTCCATCGCTCGAACCTTTCCACCTACGGTATCTCCAGGCCCATGCTACTAGCGGCCAAGGTGTTTTAGCTCTGTGGCGACAAGTTTGCCGTGGAGAATCAAGCCGACGGCAACCCGTCATACCAAGATGCTGCCTCAAAAGTCAATGGCCAGCTTTAATAGGATTTGGAAATTTCTTATTACCTTCGATCTCAAGCTCCTGGAGTGGCATGTGGTTGGACGTGGCGGAGGCAAGGCTTTCTAGAGTCTTGGATTCGATCCTGGCCCTTTTCCCTCAACAATCATGCTAACTTATGATGACATTCAACCTACCGACGATAAGAATTTCTGTCTAGGTGCTGAGCCCAGAGAGAGTTGCGTCAATCTGCAGCGTGGTCGCGTCTTGATTCACAATTGTGGGGGTCGATGTCGTGCTTCCTGCAGCCTTTATATTAGCGGCAGCAGCGTCTCGATGGGCATTTTGTGGTATAGAAGTGCCATTGTCGGAGAGGAGGACGGCGACATGGACAACAAGGATCTTTCAGACATTGATCTTGACCAGGATCAACCAGAATGTCTATGGACAAGTACCAGAGTCCTGTTGAATTGGTGGGCATCCACGTCTGTCTGTAGATTCGCCATGGACCGACGCTATCACGCCTTTTCTTAGCGTGGACCCTTCGATCTCACTGACAGAGCACCCCACCATCTCCGAGGCATGCTCCGACGGACGAAGACCGAGGAGTCGTCGTGAAAGGGATAATATTAATCGAGGAGCCTTCGTAGGGACACACTAAATGTCAATCAGGGAAAGGGGGGTAAGCGGATTGAGCCGGACCGGAGAAGGCAAAAATATATATTCATCACGGCAAGAATCTCAACATCGAAGCAGTACAGTCTCGTTCATACTACGAATATAGCCAACCTCCGAAACAGCACGTTTACAGCCCCTATTCAACCCCCCTGCAATGACTCCATCGTGACAGGAAGATCAGCCAACTTCGGATGCAAGAAGATATTGGCCGCCGCCAGATTCCACCCCTGCTGACGAGCCACAATGACCAGGCGCACAACGGCAATCGAGTCGCCTCCGAGCTGGAAGAACGAGTCGTCGAGCCCGATAACCTCGGCTTCAACGCCCAAGATGCTAGCACACAGCTGCTGGAGGGATTTCTCCTGCGCGGTGCGTGGACTGCGTTTCGGTGTCTTTCCTGCTGCCAGCAGAGCCAGATCTTGGACTGTCATCGTCGAGGCATCGCGTTGAAGCTTCCGGTGGTCGGTCTTGCCCCTCGGGGTGAACGGTCATTCTGGGATGGGGATGTAAGCGGTTGGAATCATGTACGCGGGCAGGAACTTTGTCAATTTCTTGTTTAGGCCGGCAGTGAGTTCCGCGATGGTTCGCTGTCGTGATACACAAACACCACGAGCACTGGATGGCTTGCGTGGCGTGGAGTAAGGGTGCCGGCTGCGAGTTGGAGGTTGAAATCATTCAAAGCGTGTCAGGCATGGTGTTCAACCTCGCCTAGTTCCACTCGCTGGCCTCGGATCTTGACCTGGTTGTCCTTACACCCGACGAAGACCAGGCTGCCGTCTGGGTCATATCGCACTAGATCGCCTGTTCTGTAAAGCCGGCCATGTCTGCCCATCTCCAACAGCCACAGCGCGTCGTCGATGAACGCTTCAGCCGTCCGGGCAGAGTCATTAAGGTAGCCCTGTCCGACCAGCGGGCCTTCCAGCCACAGCTCTCCAATCCCGTACATAGGGGCCAGGACTTGGCCATTCCGGGGGCTCACCACCCAAGTGTTCACGCTTAATCCTCGGCCGATATTTGCAGAGACTGCTCCTGTGCCGACTCGAGCTATCGTGGAGACGGCTGTGCATTCAGCAGGGCCGTACGCATTCAGGATCCGTTCCACGCTAGACCATCGCCGGAGTACACTATCGTCGAGTGCTTCGCCGGAGGAGCTGAAACATCTCAGATCCGGCAGCTCTGCAGGGTCCAGCGTCCGTGCCAGGCTAGGAGTCATCTCGGCGTGAGTCGCTCGATATGCCTTCAAGATTCCAACCATATCTTCCTTTGCTGCTGCAGTGTTGGGAATGCAGAGGCAGCCGCCCGAAGAGAGAGTGTGTAGAGGATTGCCCCAGGCCACATCGAAGGCGTAGGGGGGAGCGTCAAGGACTCTGGAACCTGGACCGAACTGCCACGTTTCCCGCTGGTGGTGGACGGCGCTGGCAAAGTTGCTGTGGGAGACGATGTAGCCTTTGGGTTGGCCGGTGCTGCCCGGTGTGAAGATCACGTACAATGGATCGGAGGACATGACGGCTGGCAAGCCTCCAACGGCGTTCGTCGCATCATGATCTGGACGGTCGACCACAATCACTGGCACATTGGCTACCTCTCGGGCGAGGTCCGCATTGGAGGCAGAGCCCAGCGTACAGACAGGCTGAACTTGCTCGACAAGTGCCGCTAACCTGCCAGGGGGATGAGCCGTATCCAGGGCCAGCGAGCAGCCACCCGCCTTTATCACCGCAATCATCGCAATGGGCGCCCATGCCGACTTCTCGAAGAACAGAGGCACTGTTGTCCCTTGCGTCAGATACGGGACCAGACGCGACGCCAGCCGCGTGGAGAGGTCATCGACCTGCTGGTATGTCCAATCCCCATCCCACGCACAGACGGTAGGCGCATCCGGTTGAATCCGGGCCATGGCTGCAATCTGATCATGCATGCAGGCTTCAATTGACTCAAACGCGGGACCGTTCCAGGTCCAAACAGCGGTCAAGTCTTCCCTTGTGGCTAATGGGAGATCCATAAGCTTGAGATCCCTATTGTCTCCAGCGTGAAGTTGGCCCAGTAGGTGCTCGAATTGCCGCAACATGCACCGAACATACTGCTCTGTGGGCAGGCTGGAGTCGAATCTGACGTCGAGGTCCATCGGATTCTCAGAGAAGCACCACCAGAACACAAGGCCTGGCTGGCCTGGAGGATCAAGGGTAGTTTTGCCGTTGGGCACCTGTGCGAGCAGTGTCCGAAACTGACAACCTTGTTCGGATTCTTCGCTAACACGCCACACATGTTGGATTCCAACCTTTCCGAACTTCTTGACAAGAGTGATGTCGTGTTCTACATGTTGCAGCAGTACGTCCAGGGTGCAGTCCCCGTCAATACGGACCCTGAGCGGCACCGTCCAAGATGAGCATCCGTTCCTGATACCAAGGACAACGTCGGTGGTATTTGTATAGGATCCATGCAGGATTGCAAGAGAGGCGTAAATCGACGCGGAAGTGACAGCTCGCGGGTCGCTGAGTGTGGAAATATCCACTTGATATCGAATGGTACCGGTTGTCCGCGGAGAGTATGCAGGGTTGGGCAGCGCCGGGAAATGCTGAGTTTCCAGGCCGTGAAAGTACTGTTTCCAGAGGGTGACGGTATCGGTTTCACTCTCGCTGACGATGTATTTAAAAAAGCCGGACGAGAGGGGAGTCTTGGTTAGGCTGTCGCAGTCAAGGACGTACGCCATGGCCATGTTGACCGTATCTGCCACCTCTGCCGTTGAATCACTGATCATGTCCGTGCGGTAGCTGAGAACGATATCGGTCCCAGTCTTGGTTAGCTTTGCACCAAGACCGGCGGCGAACTAGACAGCGTTAGTATGCGTTCACAATATGGAGAGGGGGGCTCTACTTCGTGCGGATCACCGCCACCGACTTCATGGAGCCGCAGACGGTCTACTATCGCAGGCACCACTGTATAATCTCGCACTGTGCCACAGGTGTTGAATAGTGGCGCAGAGCCCAGTCGCAAGGCATGCTGGATCTTTGCCAGAGATACGTGCTGATGGGCGAGATGCTCTGCGGAAGCCGTAGATGTTTTGGACAATGCTGGACCAAGGGGATCTTGCGTGCAGACTCAACTAATAAGAATATTTGCCAGTGATCTAACCATGCTTTCGATACTGCTGATTGAGGCGTCGCGTCCGGAGGCCATGTATCCGAAGCAGACGTCCGTCATTCCAGTGTACCAATACAAAGACATCGCCCACACTACCTGGATGAATACCGATCGGGTCATGTCTCGAGCGCGGCAGAACGAGTAGATCCGCGCGGTCAGTTCCCTGTCCAGTTGGATGGAGACGTGGCTGCTCTGGGACGAAGTGTCTGGGTCACCGGCCACGGGGAACCGGCAGCTTTGGGCACCCTTGAGTGTCTCTGCCCAGTATTGCTCTCGTGCTGCGAATGAGGTACACTGCAGGTGCTCCATCAATTCCCTGAACTGAGGAGCCGGCGGCAGGGAAAGGCCCTGGTACGACGCTATGAAGTCGTCCGTGACAACGGCAGAAGAGTCACCGTCATTCAGGGCGTGATTCATGTCAAGCCTACAGGCCACCTCACCGTGGGCGTTTTGACAGATTGTTAACAGAACCTGTGGTTGCACGGGAGCGAATGTGGGCTGCTCAAGGCCCTCTAGGGTGCTATACGGGTCAGCCAGGTTGGTTTCGAGACGTGAGACAAGAGCTAATGGGTTGTGGAGTACCATCTGGGCCAACATGACCCCCTCGAGGAGCGGGACAACCACGGTGGAGAGAATGGAATGGTGTTTGACTAGGCGCTTTCATGCTGCCTCTAGGAGGTCGGCAGACACAGGGCCCATGCCCGGGGCGGGCTCGCATCTCCAAATCTGATGATTGAGATACGAGGCTGCTCCCTTCTCGATGCTCAGCAGAATGCCCTCCTGCATCGGCGTGCACGGGTAGATCTCTGTTACGGCATCCACCGAAAGGCCAGCGTTAGCTAGTGTCTCATGAAGCTGATAGAGTCCGCTTTATGAGTTTGGCAACAGGGGCAGGTCACTCAGTGTGAACTTCCTGGGACCTGCGCGGAGCTGGTGAGCGGCGACGGTGAGCGCGTCCCCAAACAAAGTCATCCAGCGGTGAAGCAGCACCTGGTGCTTCATCTGCCGATGAAAAGTGCAGGAGATCATCAATCGACCCAGGTGCACGTCAATGTTGAACTCCACAAGGCTTATTCTTCGGGTCCTGGGCGATTCTAGATCCAAGCAGGAAACCCCCTCCAAGCACAGCAACGACTCGTCGCTCTCCAGCTGCTGGTAGACTCCCGCATAGTTGAGCAATACCTCCACCTTGCTGTGGTCCTTGAATGTCTCTCTTCCTGCAGGCGAGAGATAACGGCTGGCACAGTAAGGCTGGCCGTTCCCTGGAACGGAACGACGAACGTCCTTTGCAAGCCTCACCAGCGCTTCGATGTCTGCACCGGGTAAATGGTCGTAAACCAGCCGACGGTTTCGGAAAGATCGACCTCCATCTCGTTGAAAGCTTCTCGACCATGGCCCTCGATGAAAATTGGAGGCGCACGTCGGTCGGCGAAGGTTTAGCCAAAGGAGTACACCAGGGCAGCGACCAAAATGTCTGTGACCGATGTTGCCAAAGGTTGACTGCTCTGTCCAAGCAGGAGAGCCGTGACATCTGGTTCCAAGCTCACGGCGTGACTCTCGGACTGGTCAGATGTGTTGTCTGAGACCTCGACCCCCCAGTATCTGTAGTCGGAAGTGTCTACTTCGTATGGGAGGATTTCAGACGGGACCAACGACGTTGCGGTGGCATGCAGCCTCTCTACGAAGGCTTGGAATGATACTGTCGAGCGAGGGGAAAGGGGTTGACTACCGCGCAGAATCTGGTCCATATTGTGCCAAATAATGCGCCATAAAACAAGATCGACAACTAAGTGATGAGCGCTGAGCAGGAGAGTTTGCTCCTGAGATCCATGACAGAAGAGATCTGCTGCAAAGACAGGGCCGTGGACGATGTCGAGCTGCGTCTGACGCGCCTGGGCAATGGCCGTGATTTCAGAACGCCACACAGGATGCTCGCTGAAGACAAAGCTGTCCGGCTGCATTTTTGGTACGCACTGCCGCCATCCAGCCTCTGCATGCTCGAATCGAGCTCGCAGCATGGGATGACGACGCACAATTTCTTGCAGAGCACCCCCGACTGCTCGTGCCTGGACCGGGGTCTTGATCCGTAGCAGGAAGCTTTAGTTGTAATGGCTCAGCCCGTCTGGATGAAGGTCGAAGAACAGATATTGCTGCGGGAACACTCGCCAGGGCAGCTCTTCCGTGGTATGATTGGCGAGCGGCTGCGTGGTGACCGGGGAGACTAGACTGCAGAGGCTGGCTACTCGAGATCAGCTGCATGGCGTTTCGACAGCCCTGACCAAGGACCAGAAGCGAGATCTGCGTGTGCGTCATTACAGCAAACCCCCCAATGCTCTCTCCGCAATCTCCATCACGGTGCGTCCAGATCGCCGCCGATGAGGCTTGGCCGAGGTTCTGATCGATGCCATGAAACGAGCCGCTATCTCAGGAAATCTTCGTGTGCTTGTGGTGCCACTGAGACCCACGCGCAAAGCCGACTTCCCTACCATCTCGATGAAGAAGTACTTGTCCTGGTCAGATCCGCAGGGGCGTGGAGCGTTCGATCCATGGTTGCGTAAGCACATCCAGTTGGGTGCGCAAATTGTCAAGATTGCCCCTGCCAGCATGACAGCCACAGGAACGGTGGTCGAGTGGAGGAAATGGACAGGGCTCGATGTCCAGAGTCTGGTGCGAAACGCCGTGGCGCAGCATGTGCGTGTGGAACGAGATGGCAATAGACTCTACGTTGAGATCCCATTCAAAGGAGGTCTGGTGCCATTAAAGTACTATGTTCTGGCGGGAGTCTGTGTTTATACCGAGCCAAATGTCTGGCTGTTCCATAAGCTGGAGTTTTGAGGGGTTTCTCGCCTAGTATTGCAATCAATGACAGAATTGAATATATATTCCCATAGACACAGTAGAACAGTAATTTAACTCAGACAAAGGTAAACATTGCCTGCTAACGTCTACAGACACTGGGAGTACCATTCGTTGACATAGGTGCAAGTCCACGGACTCGCGCATGTAGTCGCTCCAGTCCAGCCACTGCCACCACACTGTCCCCAGCGCGGAGCTCCGGTGCCGGTCGTCGTGGGCGCTGTTGTCGTACTCGTTGTCGTCGGCGTAGGCACAGTCACCCCAAGTCCAGCTAACAATCCATTATACGCAGGCTTCTTCACCAAGTTCTCATCCCACGGCAGCGCAGCCCCATATCCTGGGAACGTACTCGGCACCCACGAGTACTTGTCCGTATAATCCCAAATGGTAAATCCGACACAACCGTCCGTGTCCACACATGAGCCGACTAAGTTCTGGAAGTCTGTTGCCTGCTGCGCCAGTGTGGTTGCTGTAGTAGGCAGCTGAATCCGGACATCGGCCTCGGTGTACGCCACTTCGACGCCCAGTGCCGTGAAGGACTTGAGTACACTGACAAGGGAACTGCGACCAGGGACGGTCCCTACACCAAAGTGAGCCTGGAACCCAACGCCGTCGATTTTGACGCCTCTGTTCTGCAGGAGTTGAACGATGGCGCGCGCAGCTGCTGCCTTGGCACCGCCGTACTCCAGGTTGTAGTCGTTGTAGTAGAGCTTCACGTCGGGATCGGCGGCTGCAGCAGCGGCGAATGCGATGGGGATGTAGGATTCGCCGATGGTGTTGTAGAAGGGGTTGGTCCGGTAGGTGCCGTCTTCGTTGAGGGCTGGAACAACGATAGTTAGATATTGATTAGAAAACAGTACTGAGGTTTGACATACCCTCATTCACAACATCCCAGTGAATACACCGGCCCTTGTAATGGGTCACTACGTTGGTGATGTGGTTTTGCAGGGCTGCCGTGAGAGTGGCATTGGTCCAGGTGCTACTGGTTACTGCTGGCGCGTTAGCCACTATCTTAGCATCGTTTGAGCTATCGTACCCCAGCTCGGAAGCTGCTGATGCCAAACAAGTGTATGACAGCGCAGCAACTGGCCATTATTCTCGGCTAGATCGGCAATGACGTCTCCTTTGGTGAAGCTAAATGTGCCCTGCGAAGGTTCGGTGCTATCCCACTATAACTTAGTATTAGCCATAAGCATACCCTACGTCCACAGGTGGTCTACCTTTTGTGCGTTGCCAGGCGTGATTTGACCAAAGTCAGAGGTATTGCTGAGCTGGGCAAGGTATGGAAGGTCCGTCAGCTCTCCATTGTCTGTCGCGGAGCCAAAAAACTCCAGTCCGGCGGCAACTGCAGCATCATGCAGACCAATGGCAGCGACACTGTGTGTCTCTCATTAGCTGTTGTGGCTACACACGATGGGCCGGGAGTAAAGGAACCACGAACACGTTCGGGAGGAGGCATGCCGCAAGCGCCCCGATAAGTGATGAGAACATCACCATTTTCTTCGGATGGTGATAGTCGTGGAGCTGTTGCTCAAAGCAGACGTCCAAACCAGAAGGAACAAGATGGGACTTGCCTATTGATCTACTGATCCTACATCTGCAGGACAAGCACTGAATGCTTTATATTCACTTCCATGGTGAAGAGACAGGATGTCAGACCGTCTATCCGACGCGGGGCTGTCCTCCGTGCTCCGTCTACCTCGGAGTCAGGTAAGCCACAGTGCTATTACTAAAACGAGGTGCTGCTGCATCTCGATATTGAAGGCGTTAGGGCTAGTGCTACGGCACAGGGAGACAGACTTCTGCACTGTCCTGTCTGTCAATGTCTGACAGAAACCACCAATTTGGGAAGAATAAGCGATGCATGCACGGCATTTACTGTCTGCAGACGCCTTTAGCCTAATGTTCAGCCGAGTCAAGAGCTAAAACCACATGTTCCTAGTGTTCCCCGCAGTTTAGATTGGGTTGCAGGGGGTCAACAAGCCTCTCCGCCCGCGACCAAAACGGACATCCGTGCCTCATTATGTTGTCGCTCTCTTACTGGATTAAGATCCATCTTAGACCTGATACTCAGGTGTTCATGCCAAATCACTTAAACTCCTCAGAGGGCGACGAGGGCGGGGCACTGACATTGTACCTAGATCGTTCTAATCGGCCACGCTCGAATGGTGTCCCCTTCACCCAATCCACACGTTTGCTATCCACAATGTACCATATATTACTACAGTCGCCCATTGAGTGAACAATAGTAATACATGGAAGACCTTCATCGTATTGCTCTTTTGTGCACTCGCTGGAATTTTGGGCAGGGAAATTCAGGCTTCTGACATCCGCTCCCAAACTGTCAACAGCTCCAGCAAGACGCTGCTACGGATAGCCTCGTAGGAAAGTGACATGGTTAGAATGCAGTTCAAAACTGTTCTAAGATGCATTGATTGATTTTCTCCGTCTTCGGTTTTGGCTAAACAACCATTGAAGCGCAGGGGATACTACATATATTTGCCACGCCGACTAGCGATATGAGAAGAAAACTATGACTCTTGGACGAACAGCATGTGCATGTAAGCTACACCAGAGAGTAAAAGCATAAATGTAGTCAATAACTAAGGATTATTGAAGTTTGCTGTACCATGGAAGAGAGTAGTCCTAACAGTTCTCCGTCGACATAAGCTACTCAATGGTCTGTCCAGGCTTGACACCTCCCCTGATATAAAGGCTCAGAACGCCGGGTTTGCATTCGACAAAAGTTGGACAAAGTAGGCCTAGTAATGGTCGTCAGTAATACTCATGCACGTCATAGTCAGTGCATACCTGGAACCATGTCCCTGCTTCGGGAGCCGGCTGCAGTGCATCGCTGTATCCGCAGTGGGCATCGTATCTCGTCGCAGCACTATCCGACGTCCCGTCACTCTCCCCACCAGGTTTGACCCAGACGAAGGCATCGACCAAGGAATCGCCCGTGTTTGTGGTCGGTCGCTCGCCGAAACCCGTGTTGATGACATTGCACCAGTCGCCCCACGCCTGTTGGCCGGTGGGCTGCTTGCCATTGCGCCCGGTATCGACGATAAAGTGTGCGTTGAAGCCTTGGGCGGACAGGAGAGGGGCGATGGCGTTGACGTAGCGCTTCTCGTCGCAGACTGTGTTGCCCTGCGTGTAGGAGGGGCATGTACCGATGGTCCAGGCGTTGTAGTTGGCGACGTTGGTGGCAAGACCGCGGACCGCAGCGGGTGATCCAGCGTTTTTGTAGACGCTTGCATACAGGTTGGCGGCGGGTTGAAGATTCGCGGACCAGCCAAGCCATCCCGCGTGCCCTATAAACAATTTGTCAGTATACTCTAAACATAGACATGGGCTATAGACGGAGTTAACTTACCGGCGTCTAGATACATGTTCACATTGGGCAAGTTAAGCTGCTCGAGTGCGTAATCGGTGCATTCGAGATATGCACTTTGAGCGTTGGCGCACTTGGCCACATTCAGATTTGTGACCAGGTTCGCAAGACTGTCCGGTTCTATTCAATGTTTAGTCGCTGCGATTGAGGGGCAACCAGGTCTCTTACCAATGACTAGGATCGTCTGAACATCCGAGTACTCAAGAAGGATCTCTCGAATCGAGTCAATGTAGGCTTTGTAATGCTCTACGCCATTATCATCAATGCGGTACTCGCCATTGCTGGCAAGGGCAGCACAGTCGCGGTCGGGAAGGTCATAGACAACAAACTGCCCGGCGATGGGAGGGCTGGCTCCAGCGTCGTTTTGGGACTTGATGTCTTTCAGATAGTCGGCCATGGTGGGCACTTTGGCGGCGACATCACTATCCTAATCTTAGCTCAATTCTTTCAGAACTAATATACAGAAGACTTACAGCCATACGAAGGAAGGCACCTTGGCGGCGGCAGTCGCTGCTGCTGCAAGCGAGGACTGAGTACCAGTCAGGGATGGGATGGCGATGGAGTGCACCTCGGAGGAGTAGTACGGGTTCACATAGAGCTGATAGCCGCTGAATGGATTGCCGGTAGCGGTAGCGGTAACAGTAGCAGAGCTAGAGGTAGAGCTGGTGATGCCGGTTGTACCGCCGCTCGTCGTCGTCGTCACCGATGTCGTGGTTGTCAAGGTCGTTGAAGTCGTCGCCGCGGGCAGGCATTGGGCATACCCTATCCAATGTTAACAGTTGCCCGCTCAAGGCGAAAAGCCCTAATACAGACATTGATTTACGGTCGAACACGCGGCTCCATCAACGCAAGTAGTTGCTCCTGACCAGCCCTCGCCTCCACCTGGAGGACTTGTTAGCTCTGCACAAGATGTGGGAAGATATGGGATAGCCGATGCATACATTGGCCATAGAGAGTCTGCTGCGCCTGAACCAAGGATGGCAGAAGCGTCAGAGCAAGAGAAGCAGTGATGTAATTCATTTCGAGAACGCGAAAAGTAGTGTACTGTCTGCTGCTGTGTGGCTGTTGTTCTTCCTCGTCGCCGAGATGAATTTATATCGTCGTCTCTCCGTATCCCACTTCCCCAAAGGCGTTATGTGCGCGGGGTGTAGCCCGTCGTTCCCGTGCCTAATTTAACCTCAGTGATCGCTTTCCCATCACAAAGAGGAGATTGTCAGGTGCCCGAGGAGAGGGTGAAGCTGTAAGTTCCCAGAATTCGCAACAGCAACCTAGGTACCGTGGTCTGCTGGAACGCCTCGTGCGGAACTCACGGGACGCCTCAATGACTGAAGACCGTCTACTCCGTTCTGCATGCAGCTGTCGAAATAGGTCCCTGCATGGGTGATATTTTACTTGCATGGACGATGCAACCCCATTGGTCGCCTTGATCGCGCCATGTAGCCGTGCTCCGGAGGCTCGCGGCAAAGCCCAAAGTAGAACGGAGTAAGACGATCGTGCACCAAGCCAACATGTTTGTGACGAGGTTGAAGAAATGAAGACAGGTAAATAACGGCGAGTGTTTAAGCACATACAAGAGATCATACTCCATTTCCCGGCAATGTTAGTGGATTATGGTCTGATCAACGGTTTGACAATGAGACCCGAATATCTAGTCACTGGAGTATACGCCAGCTAAACAGTTTGTTATAAGAGCTGATAGGACAGTTATCCTTTTGTAATTCGCCAGGGCTTAGTGGCCAATGTTGATTTATCCAGGTACGAGACTAGACACTGCCTCATGGCCATGTGCTATGGCAGTCTCGGGCACATGGGCGGGAAAACGTGTTCGAAGGCACTTCCAATCGGCACGAGCTGCGCTCGGAAGTGATTAAGCATGGGACAATGCTGCTCTGAGGAAATATTCGACATTCCAAAGCATTTTCGTGCTCCTCTCGTCGCACACGGCATCTCAGATGAGTTAACAAGCAACGGGCTCTGCCAGCTTGTCATGGTGCTAAGCCGCGCGACAGTAAAGCATCCAATAAAGGAGGATGCGAGTATTCCTGTAAGCATGAGCCCCCGCGTACACTGCAAGGGCAAACGGAGAGAAAGAACGCGACCGCGACCGGCCGATCATTGCGGGCGGCCAGTCTGGACCGTGGTAGACCGCGCCGATTACGGTTTGATATTTCTTCACCGCAACAAATAGATCTGATAGGCTGGAGATAAGTGTGAAAAGCAGAGTGGAGAACGGAACAGATTTTTCTCCGCATTTTCCAAGACGACAGACCGCAACCCCCGCCAGTTTCAACACACCTCACCGGATTCGGTTTATATTCAACACTTCAAAATGGCCAAGTCCAAGTCAATGAAGCGCAAGCGCAATGCTCAACCTTCGCTTCCGCAGAAAGTTTGTAAGCCGTCCACTCTCCCACCGACTCCCCCGCCCGATGTGGCTAGTCTCGACCCGCATCTCAACACCATTGTATCGGACGAGGAGCTGGAGACAACCATTGAAACTCTCAGTGCCCTTGCAGAGTATCCCGGCTTGACCAAGTCAAAAGCGTGTAAGGATATTCGGGCTGCAGTTTATGAATTCCGCAAGGCCTGTACAACGGGGCTCGACAATGCTGGTAAATCCCCTCGTTGTCCATCATGAAGCACGATCGCTAAGCATTCAACAGAGGGTGCGAACTTGACTGCGCGGATCACTGGGGCCCTGGCCGATGGAAAGTACGTCGACGCCAAGGTCCTATTGGCCGAGATGAGAATCCGAGGCCAGCAACCCAAGATTGGGGCCTTGTGTCGCTGGGTGCGCGATCTCGATGTCGTCAGTGGTCTCTCTACACAGCCAGGGGCACTCGAGGCGCTTCCAGAGCGGAGTGCAAAGGACCTTGAACTCTTGAGCGTCCTTGATGCAATTCTGCGCATCAGCACCCCAATCGACACCAACCCTGCTGCTGTCAGCTCGGCCTCCCCAATCGCCTTCCAGTCCATTTGGGACCTGCGCCCCGCAACCGCCCCATTGCCCGTCTACGCCTCCGTATTGGACAAATCCATCCTGAGTCTGGCACCAAAGTCCGATTCTGCGATTCAAATCCTCGAAACAACGCCCGGTCCACTCCGGAAACCTCCAAACCATCACCCCGCCATTCTCTACACCACCGTCCCAGGAGCGGTCCCCTTGTCACCGACCATCCCATCCATCATATACCATCCGCACCCCGCAGTCCCCGGCCTCGGCCTTGCAATGAACGTTCTCTCCGCGACCGAGTGCCAGGCAATCATCGCCGCCGGGGAATCTGTCAACTTCCTCCCCGACGCCCCCCTCCGCGAAGACGGAGACGTGAGCATCCTCGCTCATAACTTCTACTGGATCATCGACACAGCCTTCCACGACACGCTCTGGTCGAGAATCTCCCCCTACGTCCCCGCCTCCGTCAACGGCCGGCCCGTCCGCGGAATTAACCGACGCTTCCGCGTCTATCGGTACGTCCCGGGTGCCGAATACCGCTGCCACATTGACGGCGCATGGCCGCCATCTGGAATCAGTCCTGAGGGCAAATACATCTATGATGCCTCCCCGCCGGACAACAAACAGAGCTCGATGTACACGTTTTTGTTGTATCTCAACGACGAGTTCGAGGGCGGGGAGACGACATTCTTCATGCCAGCGGCCAAGGAGGGGACATTGAATGCGTACCCCGTACGGCCGGTAATGGGCTCGGTTGCCATCTTTCCGCATGGGGAGGCAAATGGGGCGTTGTTGCATGAGGGAACGGGGGTCAGGAAGGGCGCGAAATATATCATCCGGACGGATGTCGAGTATGATGTGAGGCCTAGCGGGGAACCACTGATTGACTCATAGATTTTCCGTTTAGTATCAACCTGGACATTTGGTCTCCTGGGTTTGTCAAATGTCTCGCCTAGTCCAAGGCAGTCAAAAAAAAAACACGGAGTCTTGAGGTTTCTACGCTGGCGTTTAAATCAATCACACTACCAGATTATACACGGAATCAAATGAGTAAAATAGATTTAATTCTTTCATCATGCAACAGGACTACAGTAGGCTTGGCTTTATCACTTCTAGTCCCTAGTCCCTGATAGAACGCGCCTGCCTTTTGTTTCTTTGCCCCCTGATTAGTCTGTTTTATCCTGCTCCTGCTACTGCTAGGCTTTAGCGCTGTGCGTGCTCCTGTTAACCCTGGCATGTGTGTGCATACCTAACTACCTGCCTTGCGTAAGTTATTACCCCCTTTTATCCTATCTTAATTTATGCCTGTAATCCTATCCCGCTCGCTCCTGCCTCTGCCTGGCATGATAATATAGATATTAATATAATAAATTATAAATTATATACCTTTTATAATCCCCCTTTTTTTTCCCTTTCCCTCCCTCTCCCTTTTTTAAACCTAAGTAGTTAAAATAAGGCATAAATCTCTTTTTTTATAACCTTATTTATTACTTTTAAATCTACACAGCGCCTTATTACTAGTATGTAGTTACCCTTTTTACCTTACTTATTTATTTTTGCACCTATTATAGCTTTTACCTAACCATGGTAACCCTTCCCCTTCGCGAGGCTGCCCTGGCAGCGATGCTCCAGCGGCCGTGGGCTAATCCATCCCGAGAGCCCGGCTGCTAACCGCCCGCGGGCGGCCTGCCCGTGCCGGGCCTGCTAGTTTACCAGGGCCATGGCTGCCTATACTACCTGTATATTACCCGGACCCTAGATTTCACAAAGAAGCACCGCCGCGCAAAGCACTAGGAAAAGAATAAGATATAAAAACAGGGCTAGCTCTTAGCTATATATACTAGGGCCTGGTAGCAGGCCTTCCTTATAAATTAAGTAATATTTTACTTATAATTTTATATTACCCGGGCCGGGAGCCACTTCTTTAAGGTAACCTGCATGGCAGCCCCCATAGCACAGGGTAATAAAAAAATGCCAGTACTTATCCCTGCAAAGCTTGTCCAGGCCCGTGTAAACCAGGTACTGCGGGAAGAAAAAATAGTTATAAAATAAAAAGTAAGCCAGGTGCTAGTCCTGGATCCACACCCTACTAAGGTATCCCCATGGCTGGAGCTTACCTGGTAGCCCAGGTATTTATATAGCTAAAATCTAATTATGGTTGCCCTGCTAGGCGCCCTGCTAAATCCCCGCAAGAAGCCGCTGCTGGTGCAGCTTAGCGCAAGCATGCAGCGGTTAATTAACTAGGCCTATCACGCTATTTATAATGGCTAAATTAATAAGTTTAACTAGGTTTATATTAATATCTTCTTTTACTAGCTAAGTATTTAAAACTAGCTAATCTAGATCTACCTGCAGCCTAAGACCTATTATTATTATAATTAGGTTTAGTAGTGCCTGGTTTGCTTTGTGTACTACAGCACATGGCTAGACCAGGTAATCTAGCTATGCCACTAGCTTAACACCAGCTAGCTAGCCACGCTGGACCGCATAAAAAAGTATGATTACAGGCTAGTAGCTCTTATTACACAGGCTATAAAGCCTTTTATATTAGTAGTAGCTAGCCAGGATACCCTATTCCTTATACTACCTGCCCTTAACCTACTGCCACGGTGAACAGTCCCCTGGAAGCAGAAAAAGGGCCTGGCCATGCTAATAAATACCCTGCCATAGCTCACGCCACGCCCACTAGTACCAGCCGCCTTGCCCCTTATGGCACCCTTTTTATCCTGCCCTACCTGCATAGGCCAGGCCCCTAAGCCTCCCCAGAGCCCCTGTAAGGTAGTATTTTAGGCTTAGCTAAACCAGGCCATGCTAAGCCTTTTTATTATATTATAAGACTATCTGCTAATAGGGGACCTGTTTAAAAATACCCTAGTAGGCTTTCTTGCAGTGCTTAAAGTAAATCCCGCGTTCTAGAGCTTTTATAACCTATATAGCTATACTAGCTCCCTATCCAGGCTAGTAAAAATAGTATAAATACTAGTCACCCTCCGCGCTGTCCGCGAGGCCAAGGCAGGCCAGGTAAGCCATGCCGCGGACACCCTGGATAAGATACGCGAGCGCTTCCTGCTTTTTAGGGTATGTGCCTATAAGGTCCTTGGCCTTAGAAGGGGTTTGCAAATAGTGTGAAAGGGTGTAATACACCTAAAAGAATAAGAATAAAAGGGTTTATAAGCCTTTTTTCCAGAAACTAGTTTTATTATAAAATTAATGCTAAGAATCTAAACTCTTCCCTTGCGGAGGATAGGTATTCTTTATATATATTAAGTTAGTACAGGTGCTAACTTAGCTTATTTATAAAAGATTTTTTATAAATATTTTTTTAAGTTTTTATAAAAAAGTTATATATAATATTATAGGCCTTATTACTACCCCCCCCCCTTTTACAGCCTTAGTTTTTTAAGGCCCTTATTTTTATAATTTTTATAATTAGCTTAAATATCCTAAAGCACCCTTAAAAAACCTTTTATAAGGGAAAAATTCTTACTATATAATAAAAAATAATATACTTTTTAATATATTACTGCCCTTATAACTTTTTATACACGGCCTTAAGAGCTTTTTTTAATTATATTAAGTTTTTATAAGTAACTTTTTTAAAGTGTTAGGCTTTGCCCTATAAGATTTTTTATAAATTATAAATATGTATTATTATTATAGGTATTTTAGTATATTTAACCATTTTTATATACTCCCTTACACCTTAGGTGCAGTACTTCCGCGAGCATGATTTTAATAGGGTAAAGGCTATTTTAATATTATAAATCTTATAAAAATCCCGCTAGGTATCCTGTACTTCCAGCCCCCCTTTTACTTTATATATTATCCAGGAAGTTTAGTAAAAAGATTAAAAGGCTATAACTTTTATAATAATACCTGCTAGCTATATATATTATTACCTGCGGGAGAACTATCATTCCGGGTTATTTTTTTATATTAGTTTCTAATACTAAAACACCCTTTTATTCTCTCCCTTTTTTTTTTCTTTTTTTTTAATAACATACTTTAACAACTTTATAAGTATGGTTATTTTTTCACGAATTTTTTATTACCTTTTATCCCATGTTATTTTTAGGTTCTTTTTAAAAGGTTCTTTTAGTTTTTAACCCTTTAATAGCCATGGCTTGTGAGGTCTTCCAGGCGCCTAATAAGTAATATACTTTAATATTTTTATTCTTATATTTTTTTTTTTTTTTTTTTATTATAAATTTTTTACTTTAAAATTACTATATAAGGTTTTCCTGGCTTTTAGCTACTTATTAACTTTAGAAAGTAAGACTTTATAAATACTTTTAAATAATATACTTTAATATTATACTTTCTTATTTTACTTTTATAACCCTTGCAAGCAGGTAATTACTAACTTATATATAAATTTTTAAGTTATTAAAAATACCTCTTGCTACTATTACTCCCCTGTTCCTAGCCTTTCTTATACCCCCGCCCGTGGCTACTCGCGGCCTTAATCTTTAGGCTAGTCTGGGTACTAATAACTAGTAATATCTTAACCTTTAGTTAAATTTAATAAATACCCTTTTTTTATATAATTACCTAGGGAAATATAACCATAATATTATTTAATATTATTATATAATTATTAGTTACTATAATTATTTTTAATACTTTTTTTATATATATACTAATATCTTATAATTACCTAGTTATCTTATAGTTAATATATCCCCTACATAAAATAGGCCACTCTCCAGGAAGGCCTAGGATACCTTATTTTTAATATAATATTAGTTAATTATTAGGCTATAGCTTAATTTATTAACTATTTAGGAAATATATTATTTTATCAAAACCCCTTTTTTATAAATAACCCTTTAATCCTGCCTGGCCTTGTACCCTGGGATGGTACTAAGCCCCTGTTTAACTAAAAAAAATAATTTTTATTCTAGTATATAGGCATGTATATTAATGCGGCTATGCTAGTGAGATTTAAATTATAAACTATGTATAAACTTGCAAGGCTATTCTTATAACACATGCTAGAAATAAACCTTTTTATAATTATAAGTATATTAAGTGCTATTACTTATTTACTAGGATTAATAAAAGCTAACCTGTATTTATAAAATATATTTTTAGGGGGATTAGTAAAAAGTATAATAATTACTTATATTACTTAACTTTTTATTTTTTATATAAGTCTGGGCAGTCTGGTCAGGCACTACAGGCTTAAGTTTTAATAAATAATTACTAGTTAATTTACCCGCAGAGCCTTTTCCTATAAGGATAATAGGCTTTATTCCCTGTGCTTATAAGGCATACACGTATAATAATAATTTTTATAAAAAATAGTTAGGTATTAATTTAAAAGGGGAGGATGCTATTAATTAGGTTTATAAAGAATATTTTTATCTTATCTTTATCTTTTTTATTTTAAATAAGGTTTTTTTTCCCTTTTTATTATATATTTTTAATATATTTATAAATACTTTAGGTTTTTAACTAGCTCCTTTATAACCTTTTTATATTTTAATTACTTTACTTAAAGTTACTTAGGATTCTTAACACCTGGACCTAAAATATTTTTTATATAATATTTTTTTTATTTTTATTTGCGAACCTGGTTTTATAATACTTATAAATATTTACTTTCTTTATCTTCTTATATTCGCGGAGCATGGATATATAATATATATTATATATATAAAAACTAGCTAGTAAAGCTATATAATAAGTATTTTATTTTATTTACTTTATTACCCTTCGCGGACTAAACTGGAGCTAATTTAACTTCTAGTTTAGCCTTATTTATAACTAATTTATATTATTAATTTAAATAAAGTTATTAACCTAAACGGTTCTTGCAACCCTGTTTATATTATAATACTTTATTTATAAGGCCTAAGCAGCTTTAATACCCTTCCTGGCCTCCTCGCGGATTTTTTAAAGGTATCTTATTTAGTTAAATACCTTACAGGACACCTTATCCTGTAATTTTAAGTTTAATATAATAACCCTGGGATTTATTTTATATATTATATAAAATAGTATATCCTAAATAAATGCCTGCCGCGAGTTATTATATATAAACTTTATAAGAGGTAGATAATTAACTTAATTATTTTATAAAAAGTTAATATATCTCTGCAAGAACTACTCCAGAATGCTATTTAAGTATTTTGTTTAACTATTTATTTATAAATAATATACAGTACTTATTAAATGCTTTATTAAAATATAATATATAAAGTCTAACTAAAACCTCCTTATAAAAACACTCCTATGGTTTATTATAATATTTACAGGCATGCCATGTAACTAAAATACCTTATAAATTACTAGGTAAGCTAGTTTAAGACCCTTAATTAATTTTTTTATAGGGATAAAGTAAGCTATCTTACTTATTTAATTTATTATTACTAAAATAGTATTATATACCTCCTGTAAGCTATTAAGATTAATTATTTTAATACTTACAGGCAGGTTTATAATAAAATCCATATTAATTTACTACCAGGGATTTACAGGTACTAGTAAAGGCTAAAATAAGTCTTATTACTTGCTATAAATTATTTTTAAACCCTGGTAAATATTATATAACTTACAGTACTTTCTAATAAAGTCATGCATTTTTAACTAAAAAAACCTTTACTTAACTAACATTAAGATTATTTTTTTGTAAAGTACCCTGTAAATAAGTTATTATATAACTTTACAAGAATTCCTATTTATAACTAGTAATAATCTAGAATATATAACCTTTTTTAATTATATAAAAGGCTCTGCCATACATGCTATTATTTTTATAACCATAAAATACTTTTATACACCTTAGGATTCCTGCCTTATAATTTATATTTATAAATTATACCCAGGATTTTTCTTGCTATGGGGTCATACTTTTAAAAAGCTAGTAAACTCTCCAGGATTTTTTACAAGGGATCTAGCCTAAATAGCCCCTTTTTTATAAATCCTCCTTACCTTTTTATAAGGAACCTTTATTTTTAATAATTATAGTTATAAGCCATACTTGCCCGAGCTACCAGGAACCTAATTTATTTATATAAGTTATAAACTAGTCCCTTCCCAGGTTTTTTTATAAAGCCTGTATTATAATATTTTTTATAATTATACTTAAAAATATATCCTCCTGGGCACCTTGCATGTTTATAATACCTAATTATTAAAGTAGCTTTCATTTTACTTGCTTTGCATAACCCTTTTAGTCTTTTTTATATTAACTATCTTATATATAGTTAATCCTTTATAAAGGTTTATTTGCAGGGTTTAACTTTCCTATATAATAAGTAATTTAAAATTAAAACCTAGCTAAAAATTAAGATTAATAAATTTATATTTATAAAAGTACCTTTATTTAATAACTAGAATATAGCTAGTACCTTATAGTTTATAATTATCTTAACCTCTTATAACATATTTTGAAAATAATACTTTTACTTGCGAAAAGACTTTATAATGGCCAGAAGCTCTTACTTTTTTATTATATAATTATACTTAATCACTAGGCTATAAAGGCCTAGTTAGTACTACTACTAGTATCTACTAGTCCTATTTTAATAAAGTTAGGTCTTCTACTAATAATATTAGGGATAATTATTTCTACTCTAGAGTAATATTTAATATTTAGATTATATATCTAGAATTCCTCTATCTAATATATTAAGTACTTTAAATAGATTTAAATTATTATAAGGTACTTAAGGCTCTTATAGTCTATTAGGATTTCTATTATTATTCTATTTTCTAGATAATATTCTTAATATTATAAAATTTCCTTGATAGCTAGTAGCTCCTTTTTTTATATTAGATAATTTTATTTAGCCTTATTTAACTTCCTATTATTAAAGGCTATAGGATACTAGTAGTCATTATTATCTTCCTAATTAAGTATTATTCTAATTACCTATTCTAATATATCTATTTCAATTTAGAATTGCCTTGTTAGATTAATAATTACTAAAACTAGGGCTATAATTAAGATATTCTTTAATTACTAGAATACTCTTTTATAGTTAATATTCTATAATATAGATTAGTATTTTCTTAATTATTCCTTTGTATCTTTTTCCTTTAGGAGTTCATATAAGGGGGTAGTGATATTAGCAAATCCTTAGATAAATTAATAGTAATAGATAACTAATCCTAGGAACTATTATAATTTATAGATATTCTTTAACTAGGACTATTCTTTAATAACACGGAGCTTAGTAGGGATAGGTCTAATTTATCTATTTCTAATAATATAGCTATAGAATTCTAGTTTATAGACTCTAAAGATATATTTTAATCCTTTTATAAATAATTAATTCTACTATAATATTACTAAGATAGTTTATAAATATTTCTCATGATCTTCCTATATCTTCAAGAAGATTAGGATATTATTAAAATAGATAAAGTAAAAGTTCTCTAAATATAGAGCTAGAACTTTATTTATTAATATCTAGAAGGTAGCTAGTATATTAGATAATCTAAAGGATATTACTAAGAATTTATATTTTCTAAAGAAGATATTAAAGGCTATCTTCTAGATTAAATCTTTATCTATTTAGACTTACTAATATCCTAAGAGGAGATTGATTTTAGAGAGATATTTAGCTCCTCTAATCTAATTAATTAGATCCTGGATTTATAGGAGGGGATACCTATTTTATAAGGTCTTTTAATTTAATAATTAATAATTAATATATATCCTTTACTTTCTATCTAGTTTTAGAGTAAATATAACTAGGAATCCCTATAGACTAGATAAGACCTTAATAATCTTCTTTTTAAAGAATTTTATAAGCTATCTCTTTAGCTCCTCTAGTTTTTTTTATAATAATAGATAGAATGGCTAGTTAACTAGTAGTTCTTCTACTATATTAATATAATATATTAAACCCTATTCTAGAGATAATATTAGAGAGAGTTTTCCTTAAAAGATAGTTATAAAATCTATTTTAATTTTCTAGGCTAGGCTTTCTTTTATTTTATCCTTTTCTAGTATTATTTTTTTTTACTTTACCCTCTTCTTTAAGAAAGTAGATAATAGTAAGAATAGCCTTTTTATTAGGTTTCTTAAGACTTCTAATTATTTATTTAGAACTTAATAGTTCTAGAGATAACTTAGCACTTGAAAGATAGTTTTAAATATTAATAGATATAATAATATAAGATTATTATTCTTTTTATTCTAGTAGTCTTTTTATTAATATACTCTAGTTAATCTATAGATTAATAATCTTTAACTAGTCTTATCCTAAGATTATATTATAATAAGATAAGTTTAGTATATATATTCCTATATTAGTCTTCTAGTCTCTAAAGATTATTAAGAGTTAGAAGTATCCTTAAATAGTTAAAGTTTCCCTATTTACTATCTCTACCTCTATTTAATTCTTATTTCAGGGAGTTTAGTACTATTGGAATTATCCTACTAGGCATGTTGATAAGAATAAATAGCTAGTATTAGAGTTAATAAGGACCTTGACTAATATAGTAAGTATTCTAAGTCTAATAATATAGGTATAGAAGGTAATATCTAAACCTATAGTATATAGTTTAGCTATAGCCTTTTAGAATAACTTTTTAATTTTATTTATATTTATTAATAAGGATTCTAATATATCTAGAATTTTTATTTCCTATACTTTCCTCTAGAAGGCCTTTATTATCTAGACTACTAGTTCCTCTTTATCTAATAGTTCTAATCTTTTCCTGCCTTACCTCTTTTTAATTCTTGTGGGTATAATATTATAATAGTATATAATTAATTCCTCTATAATAAAAATAAGCTTAATTACTAGTATACTATTTTTATTATTCAGGTGACTTCTTATCTAGTTAATCTAAATATATCTCAAGCGTACTGAAATCCATCGCGTCTAGATCTTGATAGTTATTCTAAGTAATATTTATATAATACCTAATAATTATATTCCCTTATTTATATTAGCTGAACTATTATACTATTCCTTCTATTATTATTAGGGGATCGAGATCTCTAATAGTATAGGCTTAGAGATCTAGCTTTACTTCTATCTAGAAGTATTAAATAATCAAATATTCTAGTAAGGGAGGTTTAATTTAAGCTACTAGATTTATAGAATAGCTACTATAATTCATTATACTAGAGTTTTTTAAATATAGTTAAGAAAGTACTCCTATTTCTTATTATTATTAAGAAATTCCTTAAAGTTCTTCTTAATCTAATTATAGAATCCTCTCTAGATTATAATAGGACTCTTATTTTACTTTTTTACCTTTTCTTCTTATATTTATTATATCACCCTTACTATTCTATCTAGGAAATCCTTGATATAGAATATCTTTTAGATATTAGAAGGGTTTTTTCCTACCAAGATTTATTTAATTTTAAAATACTTTTTAACTAATTAAAGCTATCTTCCTACTATATTATTAGCTATTTAGCTATTATATTTTAGGGGTTTCCTAATATCTAATAATTTCAGGTATAGTTTTATTCCTCTTGATAATATTATTAATTCTTAGATTACTAATCTATAGATAGGTATTATACTCTTAATTAGAGTCCCTTAGACTATAATCTCTATAGGAAGAGTTTATTAACTTTATTATCCTTATAATTCTTTAAAGACCTACTTTTATTCCTTTTATTAGTCCTTAGCCTCCTAAATCCTTTATTAACTTTCTTATTATAAGTTATTCTATCCTTCCAGGACTTAGATAAAGGCGGGGGTTAGACTCCCTTATTATATAACTAAGTACTATATTATCTTGATATTATTATCCTAGTTAACTAGAGATTCATATTATTTAGGATTACTAAGGATTAGATTAAGGTTACCTTGAGGGTTTATTATTATTAATATTATTTTAATTAATAGTCTGATTTTTATAGATCTTTATATCTTAAAATATTATCCTTATATCTCTTAAAATATCCTATCCCTTTCTTTAGTAACTTTAGTACTTTAAGATCTGCAGAATTTCGTCATGGGTGATTATTAATATTATATT
This sequence comes from Aspergillus multicolor, assembly GCF_047715735.1. NCBI lineage: Eukaryota > Fungi > Ascomycota > Eurotiomycetes > Eurotiales > Aspergillaceae > Aspergillus > Aspergillus multicolor. The sequence goes on along the minus strand of NW_027395952.1, from coordinate 638 downwards.
TATTAATTATATCTATACTCTCTATCTTTAGAGGTTATGATCTACCAACTCCCTTCCTTTAATATTACTAGTAAAACTAAATATATACTACTAGATATAATAATAATCTAGATATAGTATTTTAAGGATTCTAAGATATATAGAGGGTAGCCTAAAGGCTTACCTCCTCCTTTTTATAATTACTAAAATATTCTATCTTATATAACTAAAGAATAATATTAATAGTTATTCTAGCTAATAGTAGATCTTATTAATATCAATACTTCTATGATATATATCAGGTCCTCTAATATATATCAAAGGTGTTGTCATTGACATGTCCTTTCACATTAAGTTGACTGATGCCATTAATATAAGTGCCAGAAAACCATATTAGTAGTTTAGTAGGTTTGGCATCTATCATTATAGTATAATATCTAGTATTTTATATAGTATATTTACCCTCCTAGTTTTTAAAAATAGTTATATAGGTAGTTATTTATATAACTAAATTATTTATTATAGAATTTTATTATTTTTTTCTTTAATATTTATTTATACTCCTTGGGTTAGGGTTAGGGTTAGGGTTAGGGTTAGGGTTAGGGTTAGGGTTAGGGTTAGGGTTAGGGTTAGGGTTAGGGTTAGGGTTAGGGTTAGGG